>NC_079427.1:30100601-30208101 GCF_026213295.1 Gadus chalcogrammus | reverse complement strand
AATGTGAATACGTTCCTTGGAAGACAGATTTTTGGCAGTCCATCAGCGAACAGAGGGAGTGGCTGAGAACGATGACGTCTAGGTCGCGCGCCAGTATCAGTCGTAGTCAGAGGAAGACAATGGAGAAGGATACGAGAGAAGCTATTCGGTCTGTTGTGGGATCGCTGCCGAAAATCGATCATTTAAAGCCGGAGCAAGAACAAGCTTTGCTGAGTTTTGTTGGTGGCCATGATTTTGTGGCGCTTCTCCCCACCGGGATCGGGAAAAGTTTGATTTTCCAGCTCCGTTCGTGGTGAATGAGCCGGTCCTGTCGCATGACATACGTCACGACCAAGCTCTATGCGATTGGTTATGGCAGATCCAGAGTGACACTGGGCAGATCCAATACTTCAACAGACACCCGCCTCCAACTGAGTCAACGTTTGTCAATTGAGCAGTTCCAGACCTTCTGTACAAATGAAATGAAGTACAATGGTCTGGTAGGACCAGGCTACCGCAGGTCTGCTTCTTCTCCTAAGTTGCATTGACACATTACTGCCGCCAATAGTTTGGGTTTGGAATTGCATCTGTGATCGTTGAATTCTCCGGTATTTCTTCTCGTCAATTGGTTGAAGGAACAGGGGCAGGGGCCAATAAAATATCAGCAGGGGCCAGTGCCCCTGTGGCCCCGCCCCTAGAACCGCCACTGTGTGTGTGTGTGTGGTGTGTGTGTGTGTGTGTGTGTGTGTGTGTGTGTGTGTGTGTGTGTGTGTGTGTGTGTGTGTGTGTGTGTGTGTGTGTGTTAGCGTGTGTACGCGTGTGGTAGTGGGCGGCTCGAAATCAAGGGCTTGGTTTTAAATAACAAGGTAACCTTTTACGTAGGACTTCTAAATTACCACCTTCCTCAAATTGTAGTTCTACAGAGAATCCTAAAAGGCAAAGTCGTTAAAGCTGTGATTAAAAGAGAATGTCAGGTAGGTGTGTGTGTATATGTCTGCGTGTGTGTGTGTGTGTGTGTGTGTGTGTGTGTGTGTGTGTGTGTGTGTGTGTGTGTGTGTGTGTGTGTGTGTGTGTGTGTGTGTGTGTGTGTGTGTGTGTCTGTGCGTGTGACACGTTATCAGAATGCTTGGTCTAGTTTAAAGAACTGATCAGCAATATTGGAAAAGCCACTTTCAAGGAATACCTCCAAACCCCAAAATGGGATAATTAGTTGATAAATTGCCCGCCCGTCGCAGCCTGAAATGGGGCAAGAAAAACAGTTTAGTTCAGTGAGTGGAGAGCTGAACTCTTTGAGCCATTTCTGATATACTGTAGTGTAGTCGATTACAGGTCAACCTCATCAACCACTTCATTAAGAGGTCCATCTGCTGGACTGTGTGTGTGTGTGTATGTGTATGAGTCATCTGATTATATTAGTTGTTTAGTTGTTATTACCTTTTTTCTTGTGTCAGCATTCCCTCTTTGGGAATTCCCTCTTTTGGAAGTTTCCCGTAGCTGATTCCATCGTGGAGTTATTCATGAGAAGGAATCGAACTGGGTCTATTGGCCAAACCATGCAGAGATGTCCACTATCGGTGAGTCCACTCTGCAGACCGGGCCGGTCCGGGGCCATACACAATGTCACGTACTTGTGTAAGTAAATACTTAAAAAGTGAGAGACTAAATCAACCTCAAATAAGAGCACTGAGATAATGCAGAGGAGTGAAAGCAGCCCAGCGGCCAACGTGCCGTTGGGCCTGGGGAGACATCCCACTATCTGTCTTCCTCCCTTCTAACCGGCTATCAGTGGGCTCAGCTCGCTGGCGTCCGCAACGCCGTCCAGCCCTGGTGGAGGGGGAGAGGCTCTGTTGGTCTCCGCCCCATCCCGAATGCTGTGCTAGTGTGATATGTTTGGAGGAGGAGGAGGCTGGACGTGGGGGGTGTGCTGTATGGCTGTTAGATAGGACCAGTCTATTAACCCTGTGTGACCACCTCCAAGCCGTGATGGATGGCCATGTGGAAACTCTTACCACCCCATGTCCACTTCAAAAGTAGGGGTTCCAATGGAGTTTGTGTGTGTGTGGGTTTCTCTTTGTGTGCATGCGTGCGTCTGCATTTGGGGAGGAGGGGGGGGGGGGGGGGGGAGCTGGCTGTCATGTGACTGATTTGGAACAGCATGGTAGCAACACTGACCCATTGCTCGTTTCCCTGCTGTGGAATAAACAGTGTCCCTTTACTACAGCAACACTTAATTAGTCAACCATAAGTGTCACACACACACACACACACACACACACACACACACACACACACACACACACACACACACACACACACACACACACACACACACACACACACACACACACAGAGAGGGTGTACTACAGGGTGTTTGTCTGTCTGTGGTTGGTTCTATAGCTGATGTTGCCTTAATTAGGATATATTAACGTTTGGCAAATTGCCTCACAATGTGCCTCTTCATCATTTTCATCATTGTAGGAACCAGTGATATACTAAGTAGAGAGAACAGGACCTCTCTGTCATCCTGATGGGGAGGGAAAGGGACATAGAGATATAATAAATAGATAGAGCAGGATATGTACTTCATGGGGAGGGGTAGAGTAAGTCAGGGACATAGAACAGTGTTGCCGCTCTCTCCTAATACTGACTAATATAAATGTTACATTAAACATTATATAAGCCTTTTTATATTGATGTAATATATCAGACTTTTTTAAACTTAACTTTATATTTAAAGACACAAAGTTCCCAAGCCGGTCTCTTTTGCAGCCACTCCCCCTCCCAAACTGGCTCCCATGGCCCATTAAAGGGGCCCTCTCGGATGCTCCGGGGGCCGTTTTAAACAGGCTCAAAGTGGACCGGGTTTCACATACACACTCCCTCTCCTTTATAATACCTCCATGTTCAGAACACCAAACTGGAGTACCTCTGAGGGGCCGCGCCTGAATAGCTTATGTGTGTGTGTGTGTGTGTGTGTGTGTGTGTGTGTGTGTGTGTGTGTGTGTGTGTGTGTGTGTGTGTGTGTGTGTGTGTGTGTGTGTGTGTGTGTGTGTGATCGTGTGTGCGTGTGTGTGTGTGTGTGTGTGTGTGTGTGTGTGTGTGTGTGTGTGTGTGTGTGTGTGTGTGTGTGTGTGCGCGTCCCCCCTCAGTGTACTGTGCCTTAGTGACCTGTGGGCTAATCCGTCTCCTTTGCATTCATTACCAACTTGATAATTATATGAATTAAAATCTGCTTCTTTTGTTGCGCTATCTCTCACATGCAGCTTGCCTTGCGTGTGTGTTTGTGTGTGTGTGTGTGTGTGTGTGTGTGTGTGTGTGTGTGTGTGTGTGTGTGTGTGTGTGTGTGTGTGTGTGTGTGTGTGTGTGTGTGTGTGTGTGTGTATGTATGTGTGTGTGTGTGTGTGTGTGTGTGTGTGTGTCTCTGTCTGTATGTGTTATTTACACCCCACCCCGAAGTTCTCTCGAGTCCACATAAGCTTTTAATTAAAGCACCCCCACCACCCCAAAACTTTCCCCTAATTTACATTCCTAGTTTTCATCAAGTTGCGATGCTTGATGGTGAATGTTTTCCTCCCGTTCCCGGCCTTCCACTGGATGAGTGTTCCAACTCCAGAGGAACACACCTACCTGTAACCCAACTCTGGGAGACTGCTCTGTGTCCTAATGCTCCTCTGGAGTCCAGTCCTGTCGTCTGCCCCAATCCTCCATCAAATATCTATCTATGTAAGGATGTTTGTGTGTGTATGTGTGTTTGTGTGTGTCAGGGTATGTGTGTGTGTGGGTGTGTGGGTGGGTGCATGTGTGTGAGTGTGAGTTTTTGTGTGTCTGTGTGTGTGTGTGTGTGTGTGTGTGTGTGTGTGTGTGTGTGTGTGTGTGTGTGTGTGTGTGTGTGTAAGTGAGTGTGTGTGTGTGTGTGTGTGTGTGTGTGTGTGTGTGTCTATGTGTGTGTGTGAAAATTGTGAAAGTCAAATAATCCTAAATGAAGACAATAGAGGTGACATGCAAGGGAACTCCAAGTGATCCCATTATCATCAATCATTCACAGCACTGCAAACGGAGTAACAGAACGGCACTAAAGTCTTATCAGACGGTTCTCTGAGTTAACCTGGTGCACCTCACACTGGTGCTTCTGTTACACCCCCCCAAACTCCTTCATACATCTCTTCTGCTTGAAGCTTTTCTCACTCTCTCTCTCTCACTTGCTCTCTCTCTCTCTTGCTCTCTCTCACTTGCTCTCTCTCTCTCTCTCTCTCTCTCTCTCTCTCTCTCTCTCTCTCTCTCGCTCTCTCTCTCTCTCTCTCTCTCTCTCTCTCTCTCTCTCTCTCTCTCTCTCTCTCTCTCTCTCTCTCTCTCTCTCTCTCTCTCTCTCTCTCTCTCTCTCTCTCTCCCCCACAGTACCAGCACCACAGCCCCATCTCCCTCCCTTCCTCCTTCCCTGTCTTCCTCTTCTCCTCTCTTCTCTCATGCACTGTCCATCATCTTGCCAGCCAATGATTGCTTCTGTTGGTCACTCCCTATCTCTCCTCTGCAGAGATCCCACTTTCCCTTTTCTGCCCACCCCCTGGTGTGTGTGGGTGTGTGTGCTGTGTGTGTGTGTGTGTGTGTGTGTGTGTGTGTGTGTGTGTGTGTGTGTGTGTGTGTGTGTGTGTGTGTGTGTGTGTGTGTGTGTGTGTGTGTGTGTGTGTGTGTGTGTGTGTGTGTAATGGTGTGTTTGTGGACGGAGGGTTACAAGTGTGGCGCCAATGGCCAAGTCACCATGGCCCTCATGAGTAGAATCTATTCTAGGGTGAGGAGCGAAGGGAGGGAGGAAGGGAGAGAGGTGTTGAGGGAGGGTTTGAGGCTGGGAGGGAGGTGGAGGGATGGAGGTATGGAGGGAGGGATGGATGAAGGGATGGATGGAGGGATGGATGGACGGATTGATGGAGAAAAGGAGGGATGGATGGAGGGATGAAGAGAGGGATGGGAAGAGAAGTCGTGGCACGCAGGAGAGTGCACACTCACAGGGGACTTGTTAGCTATTGATCCCATTTAATAACCCTTAGCCATGGTCTAACCGCTTAGCCCCCCTGCCTCCCCTGAGAGCACTTAATATGCTGTCTCTGTCTCCATCCCTCCCACTCTGTCACTCGGTCCCTCACTCCGTCTCCCTCCCACTCCCTCCAGCTCCCTCTCTCTCTCCCGCTCCCTCGCTCTCCCTCTCGCTCCCTCTCTCTACCTCCTGCTTTGTCTCTCTCAATCAATTCCAGCTCCTCTGCCAGTATTTGGTTGTATTTGGTGGGTGAGGGTGGAGGTGGAGGTGGGTGGAGGGTGGATGTGGGTTCAGAAGTGAAAGTGGGGTTGGGGTTGGAGGTGAGACTAGTGGAGGTGGGTGAGGGTGGAGGTGGGGGTAGAGGTGAGGGTGGAGGTGGGCGCAGAGGTGAGTCTGGAGGTGGGAGTAGAGGTGAGGATGGAGGTGAGGGTGGAGGTGGGGTTGGAGGTGAGGGTGGGGGTGGGTGCGGAGGTGAGACTTCAGGGCTCCTGTTTAGCAGTCCTATGGAGCAGTCTCCGTACCGCCTGGGTTTATTCTCACCTGCACCCAGAATCCATCTCCAGCCTCCGGGAAGAGGAACCCAGGGATGGTCTCAGGTGACCCAGACCTCCCAGTGGCCCACTGGGGACCCAGTACTGTCCCAGTCCCCCTCTGTGAGGGTGACCTCACGCCATTACAGTTGACAGTAGAACAGCGATTAACATTGTCTTGAAATGACAACAAAGGCAGCAAGAGGTTTTCTTTATAAACACAAACACACGCACACACACAGTTCTATTGTTCTTTTCTACTCTCAAGAACTGCAAAACACAGCAAATTAAAAAAAATGAATCAAAAAATATCTAATGTAAAAAATATACATTATTACAGCGGTGATGATTCATCAGAACCACAAACAAAGTGAAATGATGGATTGAAACATGAATATGATTGAAGACACAGAATGAGGACATAAATAATATGATAATATATAAATAAGGCGGCTCAACAGTGACTGGGACAACAGTCCTTCATGTGCTCTAAACTCACCACACACTACCCTGGATTACACAATCTCTCTCTCTCTCTCTCTCTCTCTCTCTCTCTCTCTCTCTCTCTCTCTCTCTCTCTCTCTCTCTCTCTCTCTCTCTCTCTCTCTCTCTCTCTCATATACATTTGCATTGCCAAAGCAGGTGAACAATAAAATAAATAGCATTATAAAATAAAAAGTAAAAAGGTCAGGTATATAGTATAATATCTAATATAATAAGTATAGAACGTTAAATACAAAATATCTATGCATCAAATGTTATACTATAAAAGTACTATAAAAAGTAAAATGTGCAATATTACAAAAATTACTTTATCGCATATAAACATATAAATTAAAGATACACTCTAAATACACAGTATTTACATTATGGAGGATGTGTGCAATAGTGCAATTATTTTGTGAAAAGTGAGTCCAGGGGGATGAGTCTATGGGGAGTTTGAAGTCCTTCTCTAATCACAACAGGTGAAGAATCTTGCTGCTGCGTTTGCAAATTGTTGTATTTCTCCCAACAGATATGGCAGTTTGTGTGCATCTGGAGTGTCTTTGAAGTCCTTGCATTACTTTGTAATCCGTGGGAAATGTGTATTCCTGATGTCTTCGTATGACTTGCAGGAAGTTAGGAAGAGCAGTTCTATTTCTACTTGGTTGTGTGTGCAGTGGGAGCACAGTCTGTCTTCTTTTGAGAGCCAGGTCTGTCTGTGGCGTCCCTTCTCAATGGCCAGGCTGTGTTTGATGAGTCTGTCACTGGTAAAAGATTTCCTCCGTTTTGGGTCGGTAGCGGTGGTCAGGTATTCAGCCACGGTGAAGTCGCTGTTAAGGGACAAATAGCAGGCCAATTTACCCTGGTTTTTGGTGGACTCTTTGCAATGTGCCAAATACTTCATTTTGTTTTCTTATAATTTGAGTCCCAGGACAAGCTGGGGACACTTTTCTGGGTGTAACTCTCTGTGGAGCCTTGTTGTGGAGTGTGTTGTTAAGGTGGTTAAAACATTTTAGGGCTCTCTTCTGAATTTTTATAACGATTGGATATCGTCCTAATTCTGCTCTGCATGCATTATTTGGTGTCTTTCTTTGGACTTTTAGTATTGATTTGCAGAATTCTGCATGAAAGTTTCAATTAGTTTCTTGTCCCATTTTACTAAATCTTGGTTGGTGAGTGGGCCCCAGACTTCACAGCTGTAGAGTGCAATGGGCCCTATCACTGCATCAAATATAATTGGCTCCAGGGTGTGTGAGTGTGGATGGACGGCCCGTGGTGATGCGGTCTGGGGGGAAGGGGTCTTTTTGGAGTGAGGGATCCTCTGGGGCGAGGGGGCGGTCTGGATGAAGGGGGCTTCTGGACGTGGGCTGGGTAGGATGCCCATGGCTCTGCTAGTCCTGTGCGATGTGTTGGGCTGGCGGTTGAGCGCAACGTCCTTTAGTGTCTTTGCAAAGGTTTGGACCTCTGACCTGTAGATGTGTACCTGGTCGTAGAGGCTGTGCTGCTCCTGGGTGGGGTGGTGTGCAAGGAAAACGTTGGGTTTCAAGGCACAGTCTTTTGATATTGAGGCATTCACCCTTTGGATGAGAACAGGGTGGAAGTATTGTCTGGGCAGCAGGGTAGAGATGTACACTTTTGCGTCAGGAAATGTGGAGGCAGCTTTCTCCATCACCCTCTTAAGGGCTGTGGACTAAGGCTGGGTAAACGATTATTTATTAAACGATTAATCGGGCGATTATTTTATCGATTAGTCGACTAATCTAATGACTAATTGGACGATTATCTATTTTTCTGTGGCTCGATTAATAAAAACCATAATGTATCTCAAATAAATACCAAAAAATTCTTAATAATATACTTTATTTAATACGGAACCCGTAAAGGGACATGAAAAAAATGTGTGCGTATACTCTCTTGCGCTCCGCCTCCAACTACGAGATGGTTAGTTACATCTTTCCTGCTGTCGGCTCCCAGACCGAGGAGCACAGGTGATACATTCCCTCCAGGGCCGATGCTTTCTCGGGGGCATGACCCTTCACTTTGACCGACAGTGAGTCTGCTTATAGGTCGGAATATGATGGAATGAAGCGGCCACCGATTCTTGACAGGCTGGGTACTTTATTCTTACACACAACCGGACTCGTTCATGACTTCACTAGACTGACACGCACGCTATCACTCGCTCTCCTCGCTCGTCCACCTACTCGCTGACGACACACACACACACACACACACACACACGCACACACACACACACACACACACACACACACACACACACTGCCAGTGATATGCGCACAATATTTCCTGTGCTCATGAGCATAGGCGTCGATTACAGGGGGGACATTTCCCCCCCACTATTTCAAATACGAATTTTGTCCCCACCAGTTTTAAAAATGTGCAAACCAATTGCGACTGAAAAAATCCCCACATACTCAAAATCGTTGAGTCTAAAATCATGCGATAGGCGCGCACAAAGACATAATTTATTAGATAGGCCTACCTAATAAACCGTTGGAACACACAAGACCGGAACCTATAGCAACGCCGGTAAACAATCCCCGAATCCCGAGAAGCCCAATCCCTATGAGCTCCCCGCGCTACGGCCATCCGGAGGCACACAGAGCTTTTGGCCGTGATATTATCTACAATTATATTATATTATATACTACTATTATATATAGAGCTCCGAGAGTCGCAAACGGCAACAATCACTTTCTCCTCCATGCTGCAGTACACCCCGGACTGCACTGCGCTGAGTTTGATGGTTGAACGCTGATTGGCTGTTACGTTACACATGTCACTCAGTGGCCACGCTGTTGAACGCTGATTGGCTGTCATCACCCGAAATTCGTGTCAAAGTTGAAATTTGTCGCGCCACAAATCCTCGTGAACGCGCTCGCCTGTGCACGGCGAAAGTGTGGCGCGACAAATCAAAAAAATTTGCCCGATACGCGTCTATACGTTCACTTTGTATGGGATCTTGTCGTCCCGTTGCGTTTGGTGTGAACGCACTTGAGAAGTTTCAAGACAGACAGCCAAAATTGACATTTTTATTCAGAAAATAGCCAGTCCTTTTGCTTCCTATAAAAAGCATGTTTGTGACACTGGATATCGATATGGATACGTCATCTAGCCTGCATGTGGAGGGCCACATAAGGTAAGAAATTGGTTTACGTAAACTTTGCTGCTGGTTCTGTTTGCTTGTGAATCGTGATGACCTGGCCAAAGGTTACCCACGGTCCAAAGCGATTGTGATCTGATTCTGGTTGGTGCTCCAGTTAGTATGCATCGTATATATAGATTGCAGCTAGTAGCAGCTACACACGGTGCGATTGCTATGCCAATGTGGTTATAGTTGGTTTTGTCTGATTGAGATATGTGACGACTTGGAGCCTGGTAGGCCTATCCTGACATAAATATGTTCTCGCATAACCTGTGTGATTATCCTAAACTGAAGGGGATTTTATTTGCGGACAATTTTCTTATGATGTTGTAACGAGTGAAGTCTACAATGGTCCTTCGCAAGTGTTTACTGGTGGTCAGGATTTGGCAGATGCAATTCTCCTCTGGGTGCTTGTATTTTTCTTCTTTTTTTAATGCAGCATAACATATGCGGTAACCCTTCCTTTTACAGTCCCCTAATTACTAGGTATTTACCCGGTACATACATGGTAAGTTATAGTGAATTACTGGGTAATTACCACTGGTATTAAGTAGGTAAATACAGAGGAATTATCCGGTAAATTATAGTGTATTACTGTGTAATTACCACTGGTAATAAGAAGGTAAATACAGAGGAATTACAGCTGATGTACCAAGTAAAACCTCCACTATTACCCATCAACTCAACTAAGTAGTGTGTAGTTGTAACTGTTTTAGGTTGGTAATAACTCAGATATTGTGTACTTCCTAGGAAATTAGGCAACCAATTCTTAGAAACACCTATTATCCAAGGTTTATGTTGGTAACAGCCCAAATGTAATGATGTACTATCTAGAAATTAACATAGCACTTTCCAATAAAATACTTTTTCTTAGTTATTATTCGTAGCTACACCCATTTAGAAAGGGTTTATTCGATTTACCACTATGGAATTACTTACCTGGTAACAACCTCTGCAGGAACAGTTTTCCTCTAGTGTTATGGTACATCTTCTTAAATACTGGGTACAAAGCCGTTTGTTTCCATGGTATTACCAGGTTCTTACCATATCATTTATAATAGATACATTCCATTATCCATGCAGTCAACACAAACTTGTACCATGTACGTTCTGCGACGTTACCAAGTAAAACACGACAATTTACCCAGTAATTAAGCTGAAACTGTACTGTAAAAGGAAGCCTCGTTTGTTTCCATGGTATTACCAGGTTCTTACCATATAATTTGTAATACATTATTCCCTTTTCCATGCAGTCAACACAAACTTGTACCATGTACGTTCTGCGACGTTACCAAGTAAAACACGACAATTTACTCAGTAATTAAGCTGAAACTGTACTGTAAAAGGAAGCCTCTTTTGTTTCCATGGTATTACCAGGTACTTACCATATAATTTGTAATACATTATTCCCTTTTCCATGCAGTCAACACAAACTTGTACCATGTACGTTCTGCGACGTTACCAAGTAAAACACGACAATTTACCCAGTAAGTAAGCTGAAACTGTACTGTAAAAGGAAGCCTTGTTTGTTTCCATGGTATTACCAGGCTCTTACCATATAAGTTGTAACTGGTTATTCCCTTTTCCATGCAATCAACACAAACCATATATGTTCTGCAACATCGTTCACCAGTAGTTAAGCACTTTAATTGTTGTTTTAAAACCCCAAACCACTGTTGATGAAAGACATATTAAAATTAAACAAAATCAAAGGCTTATCTTTCAAACAATGCATATCTCACAAACAGGCACTGAACACTGAAGAAATCGGACAAAAAAAAGAGCCGTCCACATCAACTCAATTTAAATGTTACTGATGGTGTTTTCATAAAACACATGACTGTGTTATGGCAAGTGACCACAAGGAAGACTGCTTCAACCGCTACAATTTGAATAAGTGGTGAATGCCATGCAGCAATCTGCCTATGGGAGCATCTTTGTGGTCATTCGCAAACCAATGATTCGACTCGATGAATGAGAGATGACTCTTTAGTGTCTTTTCTGTGAGGTATCCCTGCAGTCTCCACATCTGGGATTTGAAGGCTGACCAAGACCTGACCAGGTACCTCCAAATCTCCCCTTCAAGAATCAGAAGACAAGAAAATAAACATTAGGACTGTCAATTAATGAACATTTCTAGAACATGTAGAACTCAAGGATTATTTAGTTTATCAGTTAAGAAAGGATGCTGGAACTCTGGCCATTGTGTTTGGTCATATTGAAAAGAGAAAAAGGCATAGCCATAAATACAGTTAATAGGACGGGAGGGGACAGGCAGTTAGCTCCGGTTAGCCCTTTAGCATCGAGCTAGCGGAGCTTCTGTCATTCAAATAACTCGGACATGTTGTTTAAAACCTATAACACCCAATTTATTAAAATATCCAGATTTAATCGGGCTCTCTCCCATAAGTACAGTTAATAGGACGGGAAGAGACAGGCTCTCTTAGCCCCGGTTAGCGCGATGCTGAAGAGCAGCTCTACAGGAGAATGCCACCTCAACAGGTGCAAGTTGGCCTCCGGTTTGATATTCGCCGGATATTCGGTTTACCACCCAATCGGATTCATCAACATAAGTGCAATTCATCACGGGCTTAGTATGTTGCGGACGGTTTAGGACACCGTATCGCGAAAAATCACAAACACATGTTGTCGCCATCGATGTCTGCAACAACGTCATTTACGTTCTCTGCCTTGGCTGCTACCTGTTTTAGGGACCGTTAACAAGTTACACTCACCGACTGGTGGCAGAGACGTTACCATGGAATTGTTTCTGGAAATAAATCATATAAAATAACATAAAAATCACTAAAAAATACATTTTGTCACCTGATTGTAGTAGTAGTTTCCAATGGTGGGCTGCTACTTACTGCAGGTAACTTTGCTAATATATTGCATTATTGTTAAACAGGATGCAATTAATAATTTCAAATATAGTTTGGTAGATTTTTGTCGAATATTAAACTATTAACTGCATTATGATTAACTATATTGCAATATATTTGTGTGATTAATTTCCTGAAACAATTTCATGGTAACGTCTCTGCCAACAGTCGGTGAGTGTAATTTGTTGACGGTCCCTAAAACAGGTAGCAGCCAGAACGTAAATGACGTTGTTGCACAGACATTGATGGCGACAACATGTGTTTGTGATTTTTCGCGATACGGTGTCCTAAACCGTCCTCAACATACTAAGCCCGTAATGTATTGCACTTATGTTGATGAATCCGATTGGGTGGTAAACCGAATATCCGGCAGATATCAAACCGGAGGCTAACTTGCACCTGTTGAGGTGGCATGCTCCGGTAGAGCTGCTCTTTAGCATCGCGCTAACCGGGGCTAAGAGAGCCTGTCTCTTCCCGTCCTATTAACTGTGCTTATGGGAGAGAGCCCGATTAAATCCGGATATTTTAATAAATTGGGTGTTATAGGTTTTAAACAACATGTCCGAGTTATTTGAATGACAGAAGCTCCGCTAGCTCGATGCTAAAGGGCTAACCGGAGCTAACAGCCTGTCCCCTCCCGTCCTATTAACTGTATTTATGGCTATGCCTTTTTCTCTTTTTAATATGACCAAACACAATGGCCAGAGGACCAGCATCCTTTCTTAACTGATAAACAAAATAATCTTTGAGTTCTACATGTTCTAGAAATGTTCATTAATTGACAGTCCTAATGTTTATTTTCTTGTCTTCTGATTCTTGAAGGGGAGATTTGGAGGTACCTGGTCAGGTCTTGGTCAGCCTTCAAATCCCAGGTGTGGAGACTGCAGGGATACCTCACAGAGAAGACACAAAAGAGTCATCTCTCATTCATCGAGTGGACTCATTGGTTTGCGAATGACCACAAAGATGCTCCCATAGGCAGATTGCTGCATGGCATTCACCGCTTATTCAAATTGTAGAGGTTGAAGCAGTCTTCCTTGTGGTCACTTGCCATAACACTGTCATGTGTTTTATGAAAACACCATCAGTAACATTTAAATTGAGTTGATGTGGACGGCTCTTTTTTTTGTCCGATTTCTTCAGTGTTCAGTGCCTGTTTGTGAGATATGCATTGTTTGACAGATAAGCCTTTGATTTTGTTTAATTTTAATATGTCTTTCATCAACAGTGGTTTGGGGTTTTATAACAACAATTAAAGTGCTGGTGAACGATGTTGCAGAACATATATGGTTTGTGTTGATTGCATGGAAAAGGGAATAACCAGTTACAACTTATATGGTAAGAGCCTGGTAATACCATGGAAACAAACAAGGCTTCCTTTTACAGTACAGTTTCAGCTTACTTACTGGGTAAATTGTCGTGTTTTACTTTGTAACGTCGCAGAACGTACATGGTACAAGTTTGTGTTGACTGCATGGAAAAGGGAAGAATGTATTACAAATTATATGGTAAGAACCTGGTAATACCATGGAAACAAACGAGGCTTCCTTTTACAGTACAGTTTCAGCTTAATTACTGGGTAAATTGTCGTGTTTTACTTGGTAACGTCGCAGAACGTACATGGTACAAGTTTGTGTTGACTGCATGGAAAAGGGAATAATGTATTACAAATTATATGGTAAGAACTTGGTAATACCATGGAAACAAACAAGGCTTCCTTTTACAGTACAGTTTCAGCTTAATTACTGGGTAAATTGTCGTGTTTTACTTGGTAACGTCGCAGAACGTACATGGTACAAGTTTGTGTTGATTGCATGGAAAAGGGAATAATGTATTACAAATTATATGGTAAGTACCTGGTAATACCATGGAAACAAACAAGGCTTCCTTTTACAGTACAGTTTCAGCTTACTTACTGGGTAAATTGTCGTGTTTTACTTGGTAACGTCGCAGAACGTACATGGTACAAGTTTGTGTTGACTGCATGGAAAAGGGAATAATGTATTACAAATTATATGGTAAGAACCTGGTAATACCATGGAAACAAACGAGGCTTCCTTTTACAGTACAGTTTCAGCTTAATTACTGGGTAAATTGTCGTGTTTTACTTGGTAACGTCGCAGAACGTACATGGTACAAGTTTGTGTTGACTGCATGGATAATGGAATGTATCTATTATAAATGATATGGTAAGAACCTGGTAATACCATGGAAACAAACGGCTTTGTACCCAGTATTTAAGAAGATGTACCATAACACTAGAGGAAAACTGTTCCTGCAGAGGTTGTTACCAGGTAAGTAATTCCATAGTGGTAAATCGAATAAACCCTTTCTAAATGGGTGTAGCTACGAATAATAACTAAGGAAAAGTATTTTATTGGAAAGTACTATGCTAATTTCTAGATTGTACATCATTAAACTTCGGCTGTTAAGAACATAAACCTTGGATGATAAGTGTTTCTAAGAATTGGTTGCCTAATTTCCTAGGAAGTACACAATATCGGAGTTATTACCAACCTAAAACAGTTACAACTACACGCTACTTAGTTGAGTTGATGGGTAATAGTGGAGGTTTTACTTAGTACTTCAGCTGTAATTCCTCTGTATTTACCTTCTTATTACCAATGGTAATTACGCAGTAATACACTATAATTTACTGGATAATTCCTCTGTATTTACCTTCTTATTACCAGTGGTAATTACCCAGTAATACACTATGATTTACCATGTATTTGCCGGGTAACTACCTCTGTACTTACCTTCTTATTACCAGTGGTAATTACCCAGTAATACACTATGATTTACCATGTATGTACCAGGTAAATACCTAGTAATTAGGGGACTGTAAAAGGAAGGGTTACCACATATGCTACCAGCAGCCCTTGCTCGTCTTCAAAAGGCTGATGCTCAGTACCTCGTTTCATTTCGTACCCCCTTTACAGTCTGGCATTGTTTGTCTGGTAAACTTTGTTGATGTCAAGATAAGTGTTAAATTGCCAACACTGTTCTTTGTCCTGTTTGTATTAGTATTAGGCCTACATATCCCGAGCCAATACCCTGGTGTTTCCAACGCCGTTTTGCAAAACAAGCCAAAACACAAACTGTGGTTTTCAACTTTTATTGTTCGAATAGGATCTTCATAGGGCTGGCCCGAATGCCATTTTTCAGGCTTCGAATACTCGTTGGTTTTTCCGAGCGAATATTCGAATACTCGTTCCAGAAAAAAACACCATCAAAAACAACATTAATAATCCTTATATAGCCTACTCCCTGGAACCGATGATGATAAGCATTTTGACAGTATCTGCATATTTTGTTGAAGATTGAGTAGCTTTTGAACGTTAATTAGTAGGCCTAGGCCTACGTAGGTCCTTAGTCCTTAGTTTTTCCCCGTGAAAGCGAACAGCTGTTGCTCCGTTCCAAATCAGCTGTTCTCTGCCGTCTCAGCCCTTACGGGAGCTTTTCAATTCATCATGGAACGTGCATCTTTTCAGGGAATTTGTACAATAAATCCATAACAAATACCGAATATTGATTGTCTTATGTGTCCATATTATATCCATTATATTGACCGGGTATTCCCAAGACGCTCACGCTCTGCAGCAAGCCAGTCACAGTTGATTGGCGCGGCGCTGTACAGCGAACGTATGCAAACAACTAAGCTAAGGTTTTAAGTATTACTTTCCTTCCAGAGATCCCGCTAATGTTGTGTTATAAAGTAGAGGGAAACAAGATATCTATTCTTCCTCCACCTCTCTCGCTTCTCTGCTTGGTGTCGCTGACGCTTATAGTTTGCCTCCCTCGCTCTGGTAAAGTCACGTAGGATACGTGAAAAAAAAAAAATAACGAAGCTCTGAATACTGATTTAAGCTTCAAATACTAATTTTCCGAACCAGTAATCGAATATTCGAATAATTTCAACACCTGACAATACACTGTAGAGCATATTGTAATGCAGCGTTGAATGGATGAATAGCTTACATAAGGGTACACAGCACTTTTCAGACCACACTCAAGCTTTCAGACCTCACTCAAGTATGGTTATTGTCCCCACCACTTCTAAAAACAAACTGACTCCCTTGCTCATGAGATACTTTCTCGTGCGCACGAGATACTTTCTCATGCGCACAAGATACTTTCTCGATTGAGATGCTCCAACATTGCTGTCGTGCTCTTGTGATATGCCAACTCCATTTGGCAAAGAGTGCAAATCACAACACCTTTCCGTTTAGGACTTAACTTGAAGTATTTCCATACCTTTGATGATTTCGTGCACGGACCTTTTCCTTTATTGTGACTTTCGTCCATTTCTCCGTCGAAAATCGTCGACGAGGGAAATTTGACGTCGACGAATTTTTGACGTCGACGTCATCGACGCGTCGCTACAGCTCTACTGTAGACACACCTTCCTTGCTTCGAAGGTCGTTTGTTTGTGCCTGCGTGGATTATCATGTGGCTGGGCGACCCAAGCTTGTCCTCGGTCAGCAACTCCAGTGCATGTTGGGTGTTCCTTCATCTGAGTTTAGCCACTCTGTGTTTGAGTTTCTTCTCCTTTATGTACCTCCCATTTGAGTCTATGAGGAGCACAATCTGTGGGTTTTGTGTCTCCTCATTGGATGTGGGGGTATCTTCGGGGCATCTGGCAGTAGTGTTGTTTGGGGTAGGTGGGGTGGAAGGCAGCTGGTCTGTTTCTGCTGATGTGTTGGGGCTGTCATCAACCTGTTGCTGGGGCAGGGTCTCCTCAGGGGAGGTGGAGGGCACTCTTGCAGGTTGCTCGTTGCAGCTCAGCTTCCTGACTTCCTCCATAAGCTTCTGAACCACCTCATTCAGCTGGCTCGTCTCTGCTCTCCTTGTCTCCTCTTTGTCTTGGAGTTCTCTCAGTAGGGTCCAGAGAGCAGACATGTCTCTTTCTCCATTCTTGCTGTGTGGTAGGCTGGACTTGGGTCTGTGCTGATTGGAGGGTGTTAAGCTCTTGCTCTAGCTCAACTTGCCTTATCTCCATCTGGGTGAAGCGATCCCTCTTTTCCATGAATGAGTGGTCCATCAGGTGAGGCTTGTCTGTTGCATCGTTCTGAGGGGCTGTGTCCAGTCGGCTTGTGGTTGGGGGGTCGTCACCAGCTTGGGCTTTCTCCTCCTGTGCTCTTTCTTTGATCTTTGAAAAGTCTTGTTCTAGGAGACTGAGGTTTCCCTGAATCAAAACTGTGCCTTTCTTGTACAGTTGAACAGTGGTTGGCTCATCATCTGGGTTTATTTTAAGGGTCCATCTTCCACTGAAGCCCTCTTTCTTAGCGGAGGGGTAGTGTGCCCTTATGGCCGAGTGCCATGCCTTGGGATTGTCCGTATGTTAAATTAAGTTGTTTGTATTTCCATTCTTAGGGCATTCTGCATACATTGGCCCTCATTTATCAAACAAACGTAGAAATGAGCGCAAATCTGAACGCATGATTCATCTTACGATAGGACCCACGTGAGATTTACGAAACCTTCGTATCACACCAATCCCAGCGTACGAAGGATCTTGGTGTTGATAAATACGGCGGCTGAGATCGATCGTAATGAACGTGACACGCCCATATAAAAGCACGTCTTCAGAAGTCTCGCCCCCAACTTTTACGACATGGAGAAACGTCAAACGGTAAAATAGAGGAATTTTTCCGAGACCCAAATGGAGACGCTCGGGTCACTGGTGGATGCGAACCGTCTGGTTTTATTTGGTAGCCTAAAAGCTGGCATTAAAGGCCAGCAAAAGAATGCTATATGGAAGGAAATAACTGTTGCAGTGAATATTGTTTCCAATGTTCGTCGGGCTACGGAAGAGGTTTGTTAATTAAATTAATTAAATAATAAATTAAATGTACAACTTCTGTTATCCAGCTTAAAACATTTCACATATATGCTATTGTTTGCATTCCGTTAAAGTTATTTAATTCCGAATAAGGTGAAGAAAAAATGGTCCGACATGAAGCTCATCACCAAAAAACGTGTTGCGGCTGTGAAGCCGACCAAGCAAGAAACGGGAGGAGGCCGGTGCAGTGCGACTGCAGCGTAACTCACCGAGATGACTCTGACCATGTAGTGCGCCCTGATGTAGACGATGCCCAACGTTGCTATTTTGGAAAATAAAAGAATCGTGCGTGCCCCCAGGCCATCGGGCTACCATGTTCAGGATTGACATTCTGGCATCGCAAATAATCTGAACATTAACTGAATGGTAGCTTTTGCGGTTGATGTACGCGTAATCATTAATAGATGGTGGCTTCATACGCACATGGGTACAATCAACCGCACCAATCACATTTGGAAACATAGCAATAGCATAAAAATCCCGTTTGATTCCAGTTTGCTGATCGTTAGTGTATGGAATTTAATATAACGTTCAGAGAGGGACAGTATAGCTGCCAAAACTGCTGGCATGGTTCGGATACTTGGCTGGGAAATACCAGACCTGTCCCCGATCTCCCGCTGAAAGGTCCCGGTGGCCAAAAACCCCAAGGTAGAGCACACCTGCACTGGCACAGGTATTGCGTTTAGACGCCTAGTTTCTCGCCTTAACTGTGGCTCCAAAGCATTGCATAGCTCCATCAGGAGATGCCTTGGGAGACGAAAACGACTCAAGAGCCATTCATCGCTCTCCATAAAAAAATCGGCGCGGTCTCGAAAAACTCTCTCTCGTCTTAGACGTGCGTTGAGGTCCTCTAACAGAGCCAGATCTGCCATCGCTGCGACTCGACCACCTATTTGGCAAAGCTCCTGTTTATATAGACAGCTGAATAAACATTTCACCTGTCACATTCTAATTATTTTCATAGCAACTGTTTTTAATTAGGGCTGACTTGATTGTAATTGTTTGAACGGCTGGGCTAATTCCAATTTATTTAGTAATTAATACAGATGTGCAACATGGGCTACTTGTGCTGCACTATTCATCAGTGAAATACCCGTGTGTTGCGCCAAAAAAACTTGCGTACACGAGCTCAGACCTGACGTGAGATTTCATCGCAGCCTGCGCTCACGTTCAAATTGATAAATGCCAAGCTCAACGTTGAAATGAGCGTAGATCCATTTTACGCACGTTTTCTGTCGTACGCTCGTTTGATAAATGAGGGCCATTGTCTCTGGGTTGCTTTTGATGAGCTCTTCTTTACGTTTTTTGCGTGCCCCTCTGTCTGTCTGTCTGTCTGTCTGTCTGTCTGTCTGTCTGTCTGTCTGTCTGTCTGTCTGTCTGTCTGTCTGTCTGTCTGTCTGTCTGTCTGTCTGTCTGTCTGTCTGTCTGTCACTCATCTTGCTACTGAGATGTATGCTGTGACTATACTCTCTCCTTTTCCCTCTGCCTCCTCCTCCACCTCCTCCTCCTCCCCTTCCTTCTCCCCCTCCCCGCTTCCTCCTCCTCCTCCTCCTCCTCCCCCTCCCCCTCCCCCTCCTCCTCCTCCTCTTTAAATGAAAAGCGGTGTCATCCGGTTCTGAAATCCATTGCCACACGGAATACAGCAGGCAAAGGCAACTTCATTTGCGGCTAAAGCGTATTATTGCTCCTGTGATTAAAGCATGCACAAATCCACACCCACACAGGCGCGTGTGCTCACACACACAGCCTCGCAACCATGTACTATACAATTCTTCATTTCTGTCAGCGCTTACGACGGCTTTGTTTTGGAGGGGCTGTTTTGAAATGTCAAGGTTTTTTTCGAGATTTATTCTGCACCTGCCACACGTCAGAGAAATGAATAAGCAGTGCAAAAGTTTGACCCGAATCATCATTCACACACACACACACACACACACACACACACACACACACACACACACACACACACACACACACACACACACACACACACACACACACACACACAAACACTGGTATTCCCAGAAATTCCCATTATTCTTTTTGTGATTCAAAAATCTCCCATAGCAACAGTTCACATGCACACACATTCCGTGTGTATATACTTGCACACAAAATGAAAGGGAAATGTATGTTTATTAGAGCATTAAACGTTATTTGGTATTATGAATGTGTGAGAAGCTCTGATTAAAGCAATGGTTCATAAACTTTTGACTGCAGTGCCCACTCTGTAAACACACACACACACACACACACACACACACACACACACACACACACACACACACACACACACACACACACACACACACACACACACACACACACACACACACATGTGAATGTGCACATAGAAAACAAAAGTCTCTGGCATTCAAGGGTTAACTTAACTTCATCCCTGAACATTTGTCTTTTAGTGAGTGTATGTGTTTGCGGGTGTTTATTTGTGTGTATGTATAATTATGTGCACATCTATTTATATATCACAGTCTTTATAACCTCATAAACATCAGTGTGTGTCAAATAACATTAAAAACCGGTGTGTGTTCTTGCATGTGTGTGCGTGTGTGTGTATTGGTGTGCGAGCATGTCAGCGTGAGAGTGTTCTATGCCCAAGTCTCTCTTAGTTCTCAGAGGAACAATAGTGCGCTCAGATATTTGGACGGAGCGAACAATTCTTAATAGAGCCATGATGATAAGCATTAAAACCACTGGACCTGAAAGAAAAGCTGATGAGACTGTTAATTACAATGGAGCGAGAGAGAGAGAGAGAGGGAGAGAGAGAGAGAGAGAGAGAGAGAGAGAGAGAGAGAGAGAGAGAGAGAGAGAGAGAGAGAGAGAGAGAGAGAGAGAGAGAGAAATCTCAATGGCCTTTTAACACTTGTGCAGCTGTATATGCGTGGGTATGTAAATAAATGTCTAGATTAATCGATGGGTGGTGGCTATAGATGATGGAGGTAGTTAGTTAGGAGTGTGCACTGAGAACTAAATCTCATAATTATTCCATCATCATCCACACAATCAAACCCTTCTTTTTTGTAAGATTATCTGTCTATCTCTTCTTGGCTTCTTTGCTTCTTCAGGGTTTTCAACACACACACATGTGCAAGCAGAAACACACACACATGCACACACACACACACACACACACACACACACACACACACACACACACACACACACACACACACACACACACACACACACACACACACACACAGACACACATAATGCAGAGCCAGAACCAGCACTAGAAGCAGTACTATTTCTTTAAATGCTGGAATAGTCTGCATCTCCTCCTCCATGTTCCTGTATTTGGAGTGACAGGACCCTTTAGAATGGCTGAGTGACAGGACAATGGAGCGCCTGAGCCGACCTCTTCAGTTTTCTACCTGTTGTAACATAGCGTGTCCTGCCTCTGAGGCATGTCTATACATCATAACATTAAGCTGCACTCAGCGCTACCGTGAGACAGTGCAGAGCCAATCACTTGATCTATTTGCTAATCCTTCGATATTTATTGTAACTTTCATCCCAAGTGCTTCCATGTCTGAATGGATGTCCAAGCAGTCAGTCAAGTGATGTTTGTTGTGTCCTGTTGTGTGTGTAGTGTGCTTCTCCAGAGGGACTACAACTACCTGAGTGACATCAACGTGTGGCACCCCTTCGTCACCGTGGGGGTCTACTGCTCCACGCTGTCGGCCGCCATGAGCAGCCTGATTGGGGCCTCGCGCATCCTCTATGCCCTGGCCAAGGACCACCTGTTCGGTACACCCCCCTGCCCCGCTGCTCTCACCGATTGATTTAAGTTCATCCATATATATATATATATATATATATATATCCCTGTCTCTTTCCCCCTGTCTCTCTCCCCGGCTCTTTCACCCTTTCTCTCTCCCTGTCTCTCTCCCTCTCTCTCCCCTTCAGGTAGGGTGTTGTCTCCGGCTAAGCGGACGTCCTGCGGGGGGAACCCCTGGGTGGCGGTGCTGCTCTCGTGGTTCCTCGTCCAGGTGAGGGAGAGATCCTACCACCTGCACAAGTTAACCTGCAGTTAACTTGTGTGTGGGGAACAAAGTCACAAATCCACCTGTAAACAATTGTAATTACATGAGTATTTGACTACGTAGGCAGAGTAGCGGGTGTTACGTGTGGTCAGACGAACACCAGAGGGAAGGTCAAGTCGATTGCCAGAGTCCTGAAGTCCCACCACACATCAGTCAGATGATGCCCTTTGGTCCTCCAGAGTTGGATGTAGAACCTGATAGCAGAATGATAAGGCTGAGAGACATAATTTCCTAGGAGTTAGGAGGCATCACACTCATGTTCATTGATTGGATCTGCTCTGTACGTTGCATTACAAAGAGCAGTTCAGCTGCATAAGTAAAAAGAGGGAATGTAAAATCGATTTGCCCCATCATCTCCCCGAGCAGCTGCTCTTAAAGGGCTTTGAGATATAAAGGATAGTGAGTGAGAGTGTGTGCCTTTGAGTTACAAAGAAACTGCTAAATAGCATGGTAAAAACCTATGGGAGTTTTCAATCAGGAACAGATACATTATAATAATTTGCATGCAATCAGCTAACCAGAGAGGCAATGGCCGTCTTTAAAACCATTAAGCCGCATGTTGCGTACTTCACAGCGAGGGTGTGTGTTTCACACAAAAGCAGGTGGGTGATTCGTATTTCCCCTGAGTGAGTCTGATGGCACATATATACCAATTAAGTGTTCGTTCATTTACATGGTGAATGTTTTATGCAAGAGTACAGCAAAATTAAAATGAAGTATTTGTTTTTTACCATAGAAACCACAGATGATCTTTGGTCTCTGGTCCTGTATGGGCAGGTCAAATGGTCCAACCACAAATGCATTTGTGGAAATGATAAACACGGGAGTTGGTGTTGCTTGATTAAAAGTACCGCTCTACTCAGTTGAAAGCGTGAAATGGGGCTGTCTGTGCTATTGTGTCTTCAAGTGTACTAGAGGAGGCCAATTTGTTCAAGTGGTGTAAGTAGAGCTGTTTACTGGGCTGTGCAAGGGAAGGTATGAATGAATGCAACGAGAGCGAGAGCGTCTGTCACTCCATCTATTCCGTCCTTATCGATGCAAACTATTTCAGACTAAATGCCTGTCCAGGGTAATCTTTGACCCTACTTTCTCGCTCTCCGTACCTCCCTCCCTCTCTCCATCCTGAGCTCCACTAGAGGAGTGGAGGAGGAGTAATTAGAGGGGAAACTGTTAGCCGTGCCGCCGCCGCCGGAGATCAATGGGTCTATATCGCACCTCGCTCTCCGAACTCTCATTCTTCAGCTCTCTCTCTCTCTCCTAGTGCCATTTAAATGATTCACGGATGACAAAAGCCTGATTGTAATCTCACCCCGTGTTCCAACAATCTCACACACTGCAGGATTGAATGGAAAAAAAACATATTGGGATGTCATGGGGCCTTCGGGTCAAAGCAATGTGTCTGTGTGTCTGTGTGTCTGTGTTTGTGTGTGCCTTTGTGAGTGTTTGTGTGTGTGTGTTTGTGTGTTTGTATGTGTCTACTCTGTGCATGTGTGTCTGTATGTGCATGCGTACGTGTGTGTGATGTGTGTGTGTGTGTGTGTGTGTGTGTGTGTGTGTGTGCATGTATGTGTGTGTGTTTGTGTGTGTTTGTGTGCATGCCTGTGTGTGTGTGTGTGTGTGTGTTGTGTGTGTGTGTGTGTGTATATACATATGTGAGTGTGAATGCCATTGATTAATCATAAACACACACACAGACACATTGCATAATGCAGGTGTGAAGTAACCAGGGTGTATGGGGAGGGAGCGTGTCAGTGATTCTGAGATGGGGACAAGGGGAAGGAGGAGGGCAGGCTTTGATGGCGGCTCACCTCTTCCTCACCATAGGAAAGCGTCACACACATCTCAATGTGGGATTCAACCTCTGTCCTGCTTCCACCACCAGAAGTCAGCAGTCTGAATCCCGTCTCTCTCTCAGTTTAAGTTGAGCGACTGGGTGAGCCCACGTTTTCATTAAAATTAGGAAATGAGTGCAGTGTTGCTCTCCATATATGCTCTCATATCCTGACAAAAGAAGAGACTCAGCACAGGCTGAGATCTAGAGCGTAGAGGAAGAGAGAAATACATTCACATCCACACAGACACACACACATATGCACCAAAGGCACACACACACACACACACACACACACACACACACACACACACACACACACACACACACACACACACACACACACACACACACGCGCACACACACACATAGGGACGTGCAGGAACGCACACACAGACACACACACACAGAAACACACACAGGCACACAAACAGATTAACACAAATGCACAGACATTCAGGAACACGCACAGACACACACAACATGCGGCGTAACTGTGTCTGACGTTGGCCTGTGTCTGAGTTAATGGCTAATTGATGCTCTGGTAGAGCAACGGTCTCATTGGACCGCCGAGAGCTCACTGACTTTGACTGCCAGAGGACGTATGTCTCTCTCTCTCTCTCTCTCTCTCTCTCTCTCTCTCTCTCTCTCTCTCTCTCTCTCTCTCTCTCTCTCTCTCTCTCTCTCTCTCTCCCCATCTCTCTCTCTCTCCCCATCTCTTTCTCTCTCTCTCTATCTCTCTCCCTCTCTGTCTCTTTCTGCCCTTTCTCTACCTCTCTCTATCTCCCTCTCTCTATCTCTCTCCCTTACTCTCCCCTCTCTCTATCCCTCCCTCTCTCTCGCTCTCTCTCTCTCTGTTGTTCCTCGCACTGACTGCTGTTTAGTGCATCCAGCCCCTCAGTGACAGGCTGTTTCTCTCCCTTCCTGACCATGTGTCCCCTCAGTGACAGGCTGTTTCTCTCCCTCCCTGACCGTGTCTCCCCCCCTCCCTGACCGTGTGTCCCCCCCTAGTTGGTGCTGTTCGCGGGGAAGGTGAACACCATCGCGGGCATCTCCACCATCTTCTTCCTCCTGGTGTACGCGGCCGTGGACCTGGCCTGTCTCGCCCTGGAATGGGCCTCCGCGCCCAACTTCAGGTAAGGACATCACACACACACACACACACACACACACAGGCAGATACACACACTCACAGCAGGTGGCGTGACGAGGTGCACCGACAGTGGTGTTAGGACACACCCTGTGCTTCTGCTTTTTTATGATCTGAGTATTTTTTGGTGTTGACAGCTGGCAGATTTTGCCGGCCCCCACAATGGAGAGGGGCCAAAGAAAAAATATGTTTTTTCATGTGTGTTTTATGCACATAAGTGGATTATGCCTGCTGGTTTTGTGCAGTGCGCAGTGTGTAAAGGTGCTGAAAGCCAATTGAAACTCAATCATCGCAATTCAATGTTAACTATGGCAAACAAGTATAGCCGCAGATTGCAGTGTAGAAATGTAACTTTAAGCGACAGGATTAGCAATCGAGCTTATCCAGAAATCTATAAAAAAGTGATTCAACAGTGTTTCAGCGCAAACAAAAGTGTAACTATAAAGGTCCGTAGGGGAGAATTGGCCATGGAGTCAGGGTGTTGATAAGGTAACAATGATACAATCTGCTCCTCTGTGTTTCCACTTTTAAATCTGCTGTGTAACAAAAAGCTGAAAAAAGGATGTTGAGAGCTGCTGTTGTAGTTCTGCAGGAACCCAGCGCCAGCAGCCACTCACCACCGGATCGACGTGCGCATGTACGTTCCAAGGGTTAGCTCATTCTTCAGTTTGCCTGCCACTTAGTTTGTTAGTAGCCTGCCTGAAACAATATACCTGTTCTCCTTGTCTTCCTGGATGACCAGCCTGCCTGTCCACCACGCAGCCAGCCAGCTCTGCCCAGTTTGACAGGAACAGCTGTTTATAATGTGACTTTTTTGCTGCCTGTTGTCATTAGAGGGGAGAATCCTAACATGCTGTGCGGCCCGAACGTTGGCTTTCCATCCTTGGACCAAACTGCAATCAACACTCAGCTAGTGCATAGCTCTGTTAGCATTAATTGAGGATTAAATTTACTTAAAGGATGCTGATTAGAATCATCTGAATGCTGTGGTTGTGGGGCAGTTGGGTCTTGAGGATTTGCCTCAGCCATTGGAAGCCAATGCTCTTGATGGACGGCTCCTAGACAGAATAACATCTAGAAACACACCAGTACACCTTCTGTTGTCAGGTAACCACCAAGAGGACATACATGTCTATGTAATAAATTCCCATTGTGTTCCTGTTGTTCTTGGTTATCCGTGGCTGATGAAACATAACAGATAGATAGATTGGGCTTCTGCCAAGGTACTTGGTTGTTGGAGCACATTTTGCCATGCCATGTGTCCTCACCCTGCTCTGCCTCCGTCTCATCATCATCATCACATTTCCCTCTTGGCGCATTTAATGGCCTTGGGGCGCTCATGCTAGCACTCTGTCTAGCACTCGCTGAAGTTCGCTTTTATTCATCATCGTCCTCCTAATCTGTTGGGCGTCTATCCCCAGAGTCCTTTCTGTCTTATTCCAAACTGTCTTGGACGCTCTGCGATCGAAGAGCACCTGTTTTTGCAATGCCGAGTTATCCATGCGGCAGACATGGCCCATATACTTCACTTGTTGGATGAAACAGAAGTCACGTATTGGACGCGTCTTGGTAATTTGACGCAATCTTTCGTTCGATAACTTGAAGCTCCAGTCCAGAGATGTTTCATCGTGATTTTGGGAGTCTGTTTCTGCTGATCGTCGACTGTGACTAGGTGCATTCTTCCTCTGAAATCCCCCTATCACCATCTTCCTGAGGAAACCATGCCAGATGACTTCAACTTTTTTCAGTTCACCTTCCAAAAGATGCCATGCTTGTATACTATACAAAAGACGCGATCGTACGCACATTGTTAGAAATCGTATCCGAGTGTCCAGTTGTATTCGCTTGTCCATGAGGATGTGTTTGAGTTCATTCCATTTCTCGAAGGCGGAGCTCATTCTTGCGTGAAGGAAGGAACTGGTGTTATCTGAATTTGTGATAGTATATCCGAGGTATTTAAATTTCCTGACATTGTTGATCTTCTTATCTCCCACAGACACTATGCTTTCCTTTTCCATCAAAGCTACATCAGCATTAAACACCATTGTCTCGGTCTTGTCATAGGACATCTGTAGCCCAAAGCGCTTGAACGTTTTATCATAGATGGTCAATATCTGCTGCAGTTCATCAACAGAATTTGCAAATATACCCTGGTCATCGGCATACAGTAGCTCAGTGATGTTGCTGTTTCCATGGGCTGGTGCTTTGCTCCGCAGCTCCCTTGGTGATACTTCATTTGGAATGTTATACTCTATATGGAAGCCTGTTTCCGGGATAGTTGTTTGTACTTCTTTCCGTGCGGCTCTTACCACAAAGTCCATATAGATGTTAAATAATGGCGGGGACTCAAGGGCCCCTTGACGACATCCAACAACAGTTTCAAAGAAATCCTTTCCACCTTTAATACATGCCTTTGTGCCTGTGTAGAGGGCTCGGAGTATAGCTGTTAGTTTAGGGCATCTTAAACGGATGTCTGGCCCTAGTCAGGTTCGTTATCAAGGACTTTTAGGCAGCATGCCTCTGTCTTCTTTGTCTCTCGGGCCAGTTTCTCCTATGTGTACAAGAAGACCAAAGTCTCCATCTGGGCATAGACTTCAGAGGACTCAATAACATAACAGTAAAGAACAAGTATACTTTGCCTCTCATGAACTCAGCTTTGGATTCTCTCCAGGGGGCCAAGTGTTCACAAAGCTTGACCTCCAAAAGTGTACCATCTAGTCCGGATCCGTGAAGGACACCAATGGAAGACGGGCTACACCCAGGGTTCTAAATTAACTTTTTTGTTGGTAACTTTCTACAGTTACCAGCCAATCAGAATTTCCACAAGCCACATTTTTTCCTATGAAAATAAGAGATGAGTGCCGCTGAATGAATTATTTTTACATTTTGTTAACACAATCCAAGTACAATACGTACACATACAGTACATGTATACAACAAAAATAGAATTTATTTTTCATTTTGATAATTTCAGAACTCTACCGCATCACATTTCTTCAGCACTCTCTGAACTCATTTGTTCATCTGAATCTGAGCCATCCTCAGTTCCGTTTGTTCCATGTTTGCGCACAAACTCACAGGTGAGCAGTCAGTCACTCTTTACCTGATTCATCACACTGAACCCTCTTTCGCAATCAGCTGTAGTTGCAGGGATGGTGAGGAGAGCAAAAAAGAGATCAAGGACGTCAGGACACCAATGGCGGAGCATTCTGTTCACAGTAGGCCAGGTCTTCTCAAAGGTTCCTGTAGCAGGGTCAGACAACATTATGCACATGCAAACAATTATTTTCAAATGCAACTTTAGTTATTAAAAGATAGCATCATATTTGGATTGTGCCTTTAACAAGTACCTTGGCTGAATCCTGCTGGGTACAGTTCAGTCTTGAGATTTGTCCATTGATCAGGGATCAACTCCACATCCACTGCAGCAGAAGAGGTCGTAAGTGACTGATGAGTTTGTTTATCTCTCCATCTCCAAAATCTGAGAACAAAGGGGAAACATTCATCTAAAGTTAAGCAGTAGCCTTAAAACATAAAATGTGTAAAGATGTGTCCATTACATTTTAATTGCTAACCTGAACTCATGTCTGCTTCTGACCAGCACTTGAAACTGGTCAGCCGCATAGCCTGCAGGACACCACTGTTCACATCACTAAATCTAGCAGTGATGCACCGGCACAGAGAGTCAATGAGCTCGTTCTTTGCCTTGTCATGCTGGTCAGCATCAGTAGGCTTCAGGAGGACTCCCTCAAAGGTGTCTGTGTCCAGCACTGCTCTCAGCTTAGGCCCAGATCTACGGTTGTGCACAGTGGTGTAGTCTATTTTATTGTAGTGGGTATACTGTGATGATTCCCTCCCAGCCTTGTACAAACCCGTCCGACCGGTACGTGTACGTGTGTGGCGCTTATGGGGTGTCGCACCACACTCACCAACGCAGGGCTCTACAACCCGCTGATTTAAGAGTATAACTATTATCAACAATCATGGAAAGCTGAGTAGGTTTATCAGTTTTAATAACAGTATGAACAAATAGAACACAAAAATGACAAGTTGTCCTTTGTATATCTATAGTAGCAATAGCACATGCTAAACAAGGACAAAATCTACTCAAAATAATTTAATGAACTGTTTACATCCATGGCTAACCAGTGCATGAGAAGGAAATGACATGTTTCACTCTCTCAATTGCTCTAATTTGAGCTCTTACTGTTGTTATCTAACATACCATACAGTAATTGAATTGTGTAAAAGTGTGAAATTACTGCACCTTAAAAATGACCATGAATTAGCTATACTCTCATTTGCATAGTGATTAACATTATGAATTTCAATTGTGTATACCAACTGTATGTTGGCTGACATTTACCTATAACTTTTTTTCCCTCCACTCTAACCAAGGATGCCCGTTTTTAAATTCCCTAGCCTGACACCCAGTCTTAAAGGCTGGCCAGGGGTTCTCATCTAAAAGTAACAAGGAGATATAAAGTGGGATTAAAACATTGTCTTCTGTTGACTACTTAAGGTACGAACACACCAAACGCGTACCCGCGTAAAGGCCGATATATGCTCTGTTTTAGACGTAACGCGTAAGCACGTAAGATACATAACCCCCCCTTGCGCGGTAAAATATCCCCCCTTACGTGCTTAAGTGCGTCGCCCAAAATTCCTGACTATGCGACTAAAACACTACGGCCCTACGCAGCTCGCAAAGACTGTGATTGGCCAGCTAACCACATCCTTTCAGGAGTCTCACATTTCCGGTTGTTCAGAGTGTGGAAAAAGACCGCTAACCTAAACTTAGCTACTGCTACTCTCTTCGAAAATACTGGAAGTGCATAAATATAAACAAGCCAGCGATTTCCACTTCCACGCCCACAGATTCGTTCGTTGCTCCCCCTACTGTTCTGGCGGAGAATCCCCTTGCAACACGCGCAATCCTTAAGGAACCTTAAAGGAACCGTAAATCAAAACTTGTCTAAAACAAGTCCCTTGTGTAAATTACGTGCTTACGTCTCTGTGTCTAAAACGACCCTAAATCGGCCTTAAGATTTACGCGCGTAACGCAGCTAAAATGTTGCTTGACCATTTTGTGTCAAAAATGGTCCTACGTACGCAGCTACGCGCCTGTGGCTGCGCTGGATTTAGGAGTCCGAGGAAGGAAACCCAAACGCCGCCGTGTTTGGGTGCATGATAGAGCTTGGATCGGGTTAGATTAAATAATCTCGGATATAAACAACAATAATCGGGTTAAATAACTTCACATGGTGTGTCTGGTGTGTTTCCAGCATTCGTAGTGTTGATCAGCAGAGAAATAGTCCGCCAAGACGTTGAGGTTGCTTACAACCAGAGACTCTGTCCATGCAAGTGAACGGAGCGTTCACTCTTCGTCATAACTATCAAACCAAAAATCCTTCACATTCACAGAGCGAACATTATGAAAGTAAAATGCACATTTCTCGCTAAAAATGTTTCCATAAACGCATTTAATGGCGTTACTATGTTACTATTTCCACCCAGAATAAAGAAAGATGTCGGCCGTATGCTTCTGTGCAAGCGTCACTACTCTCTGCCAGTGACGTCGGGTCAAGCTCCACGCTGATTGGCTATCGCGGCTAAGCATCACGCGTATGAGCGCTGAAAGTAAAAAATTTTGAACTCCTCGCGTACGCGCGTATATGTACGCGCGTATCTATACGCAGCTCATACGCCGCTAATAAAGGCCGATTTATGCTCAGTTACGTAAGCGTAAGCGCAAGCGCAAGAGGCCCTTGCGCACCCTTGTGCACCCCTTGCGCGACTTCTCACGTCTTGCGTGCGTCGGGCGACTTTTCTAGACTTGCGTAATTTTTTACGTAAGCTTTTACACGAGCCGCGCAGCCTGCAAGGCTGTGATTGGTCTGCTGGTCTGGTTACTACTTCCTGTCTGGAGTATCACATTTCCTGTTTTCATACCGCCATTTTTAAAAGCCATTTCATACTGCAAGAACATCAAGGGCCCTATTTTAACGGTCTGAAACGCAAGTGGGAAGCGCAAAGCGCAAGTAGCTTTGTGGGCGGTTCTACGGCGCTATCGCTATTTTACAGGCGGATAAATGACCTTTGCGTCGCGGCGCAATTGTCAAAAGGGTTGGTCTGAAGCAGCCTAGTTACCCGTAGGTGTGGTTTGGGCGTAACGTCCAACAAACCAATGAGAGTGCCAGCTCCCATCCCCTTTAAGAGCCATGAGCGCATTTGAATCGGACGAGTTGATATTTTGACAGCGCGTCTGAAGTCTCCGATGAGACAGATGCACATGAATTTCAAACTGCAAATGGCTCAGTTTATTGCCAAATAATATGGCCTAATTCACACATGGAATAAGGGTTTTTCTTCCACAACTTCAGAAATACTGAGTCCTCAAATAACTTTCGGCAAAGAAAACGTATATGATATAACATATGATATGCGGTAACTGTGGTTAATGATATACGCAATACATTATAAACATTGTTTCTTATCAGTATTGTATGCCATCCTAATATGCATGTGTCCCCGCGGTAATAGACATTGCCGTTGATTGTATTATGCGTTACGTGTTTAGTTTGCGTGTGTTTAAACAGAGCACACACGCGCCCGCATTCATTCATTCTTTTTAACACTCACTCGCGGTAAAACAATGTTTTTCAAGATCAAATACTCATCAATCCTAAAAGTTATGGGCATGTAGGCCTACACGATGTCTCTGTCAAGAAAATATGTGTTTGCTGTACGGTGTTTGCAGATGCATTGATTTAAAAGTACAACTTATTACCGCTGTATCAGCTGTTCTTTCCCAAATAATTTCCCAAGAATGTGCGGCAAGGTAGATGGGAGAAGCAAAGTGTATGTGCGAGGTGCACAATCAATCCGTATGCATCGCATGCGCACATGCGCCCTTAAAATAGAATCTGAACAACGCGCCACTGACTTTAAACCAGGTATTTCCTGGTCAGTAGCGCAATGGTATTCAGAAACAGCAAAATACCGTTTGCGCCAGAACACGCCTCCTCCTTCCGCCGAACCGCCCCTTGGGGCGCATGATCAATCCCTAATTTACCGGCGAGTGGTGGTGGTTGGAAAAGAACGCTCTGCGCCAGTTGTAAACTCGCAACGACGCATGCGCCAGTGACTAAGTCACTTGCGCCGGATGCAAGATAGGGCCCCAAGAGCCACCGACATCAAGATGAATCGACATTATGTCGTTTTAAAATGTAGAGAGATATGCACATTTATACAACCCCAATGATCAACAACTTCATCACCCCTGTTCCTCTGTCTGTTGCCATCATTCACTGTGTATGGGGAGAACACGATCTGGCACATAAACAAACCAACGACTCCCACAGATAAAGACGTCATTCTCGAGGTCGTCTTCAACGAAAAACTTTACTCCACATATTACTCCACCTACTGTTCTGGCGGTAAATTGCTTGGCAACACGCGCAACACGCGCAACCTAAAAGGGAGCATGAATTGCTTTGAGTAAATTTTGCGCAACAACGTAACACCAACGCTGAAGCAAGCAGCCGCCAACGTGGGTAAAATGTTGCTTTAGCGCATGTAACGCATGTACGCAGCTCATACGCGCGTAAACCAATGGTTCCCTATGGAAAAATTGCCGATTTTATACGCGTCTATACGCGGGGTACTCGTTTGGTGTGTTCGTACCTTTATTATGTGGTTTACACTTTAATATGGGAGGACTGGACACACACACACACGCACACACACGCACGCCCACGCACGCACACACACGCACACACACGCGAGAAGGAGGGGCTCGGCCCGCCAACTTGCAGAGATGCAGGGGCAGCTTCGCGCTTCGTTACAGAGACAGGGCAGAGCGCGAGCGTGCAGCGGGAATTTTATGAATGGTGAAAGTAGGAGATAACTTCCCCTGCTTAAAGTATTTTATTGCAGTTATACCCAACCGATATTTCCGAAAAATAAACACAGAAGTGAAAGACCTGTCACAAGACGATTGATACGTATCCGTGCACATTTTTAAGTGGGTATACGCAAATCCTGGTGCGTTCCTAGTGGGTATACGGCGTATACCTGCGTATCACGTAGACTACACCACTGGTTGTGCAGATAGATTGATGGATGTCTCAATTATTTATTTATTTATATATTTATTTATTTATACTGAGGTGAAAACACACCAACACAACCTAAAATCAAATCATAAATTGTTGGATATATGATACATACCTTGACCTGTACTTTTCTATGACAGCCTGAGTGGAGGACAAGGACCTCTGAGCTTCAGCCAGGATTGACACTAATCTCTGCAGTGACTTGGAGAGGTTGCTCAGTTGATAGATGGTGTCATGGAGAAGACAGCAAAACCTGAGCACTCCACCATCCTTGGCAATGTTGTGGAACCCCTTGGCCTTTGCCCTCAGAAGAGCATTGATGTCCGTGGCCTCCTGGGACTACAAACAAAACAACTGCATTATATCACAGACAACATTTAGAACTGATGAAGGGAAAAATAAAGCAAACATTACATTATCCATCTACAGTGCTGGTTTTAGTAGGCTATAAATTAACATACCTTCTCCTGTAAGTGGCGTACAATGCCAGCATATCCCCTGAGAAAATGGTCAAGTGCTTTGAAGAGATGTGGTGGCCACCGGGTTCCACCTACTCTGGTTGGCATCAAAGCCTTCATGTGGAGCTCCCTGAAGTGTTGCTTTAGGCTGGCCCTGTTCACTCCACTCTTGTGGTATAGAGTATAGAGTCCACTCAACAGGTCCTCAGCTTTCTTGATCATCACATTTTTCCTTATTCCATCTGTAAAGGCGGGCTCAAGCTTATGGGCCATGCAGTGGATCCCTAGCACATTTGGTCTGTCTGCACGCAGTTTTGTGACTACACCATTGTTTACTCCTGTCATTACAGATGCTCCATCTGTAGTGAGGGCCACCAGCTTGTTCTCCCAATCAGTGCTGACTTCACTGTCCATTATACTGCACACAGCTTCGGCTATATTTGTAGCATCTAGCTTTGAGACAGCTTTTACTCCTACAAAATCAACTTTAACCTTCCCCTCACTGGCACTTCTGACGTAGACTATTTCCTCTTCCATCACTGCACTGTCCAGGGATCCATCTGACATGACCGAGATGAACTTGCCCTCTGATAAGCTTGGCTTCATCTTTCTTCTCTCAATCTCCGCTATGTAGTGTATGAACTCTTTTGCCTGGTATTAATTTGTTTATGTCTCTCCTATCTTCAAGCCCTTCTTCCTTTTCCACCCTGAAATGATTCATCATATCATAATATTATCTTTTTGTAAAGTTCCATCTGTGTCTGTGGAAGCATGTATGTCACTCTGTTTCGTGTTAAATGCACAGATTCTGAAACATGTAAATAGTAACGTTACTATCTATTCACTTACTCACACCTCCATGCAAAGTCGGTGAAAGGCCTGCCCTTTTTTCCGATGGCGTGGGCATTTCGAAAAAGTAGCCGCATCTTCTCCAGCTCCGACGTTTTTAATAAAGAAAGGCTTCTCCCAGCAAGGCTCTCTTCAATACGACCTGTTTTGGTAGATTTAATTCAATTCAATTCAATTCAATTTTATTTGTATAGCCCTTAATCACCATTACAGTCTCAAAGGGCTTAACAGGCCAAATATTTGTGACACCCCCCTTTACCCATGCCCCCACACGGGCAAGAAAAAACTCCCTTGAATCAGCAAGGAAGAAATCTTGAGAAGAAACGCAGTGTAGGGGATCCCTTCTTCCAGGGATGGTCAGGAGTGCAATGGGTGCCACAATTGACATACAGGTAAATACATGCACATCATATTAAAATGGTGATGGGGTTCTGGCCGGTTATCCATGAGGAGAGTCCAGGCATCCAGTCCAGTACCCGCAACACGCTAGAACAGACAGAATAGTGAATTAGAACGGAAAAGTACATAGTGGGAATGTATAATGTAAAAAGAAAAGCACAAGCAAACAGAGTAGTCTTCACTCTCGCATCAGTTGTTTTCACACTCCAAATGCAAGATTGTAGAGGTGCGTTTTGAGCTTCCCTTTGAATAGCTCCACAGAGTCAGCTTCCCTGATCGCTGATGGCAGCCTATTCCATAAAAAAGGGGCTCGATAGGCAAACGCTCTCTGTCCAGCCGATTTCTTTTTAACCTTCGGCAGTGAAAGAAGGCCAGCTCCCGAAGACCGGAGAGACCGAGAAGGACTATAAGGAATGATCAGGTCCTTCAAGTACGATGGAGATAATCCATGCAAGGCTTTATAGGTTAACAATAGCCCCTTAAAGTCTGATCTGAAAGTCATTGTTAGCCAGTGTAGAGAGGCGAGAATAGGTGTAATATGATCAAACTTTCTCGTTCTGGTCAGCAGTCTAGCTGCCGCATTGTGTACCAGCTGTAGACTTTTTGTGGTAGAGTTCGGTAATCCCGAGAACAATGCATTGCAATAGTCCAGTCTTGACGAAACAAATGCATGAATCAGTGTCTCCGCATCCACTGCGGATAACATTGGTCTGATTCTTGCAATGTTTCTCAGATGGAAAAAGGCAATTCTAGTTATACTTCTTATATGTTGGTCAAAGCATAGGTGAGGGTCAAACAGGACACCAAGATTTTGGACGGATGCACTCTGTAGGATGGCGAAGCCATCCAACCACAGAGAGACATCCTCAAACTTTTCCCGGTCCCGCTTCGAGCCGATAATCATCAGCTCTGTCTTCCCAGTATTAAGCTGTAGGAAGTTTTGTGACATCCAGCCCTTCACAGCAGCTAGACAGGACTCAACCCTTTGAATCTGGCCCGAGTCCCCGGAATCTACAGGAATGTAGAGCTGGGTGTCATCCGCATAGCAATGGAAACTAATTCCGAAGCTGCGGATAACGTCACCCAGGGGAAGCATGTAAATTGCAAAAAGTAATGGACCAAGAACCGACCCTTGTGGTACGCCAAAGCGCAATTTACCGCGCTTTGATTCTGCACCCTCATGAAGCACAAATTGGGTTCTATCGGTGAGGTACGATTCAAGCCAACCAAGAGCCGTACCCCCGAAACCAACATAGTGTTCAAGACGGTGAAGAAGAGTGCTGTGGTCGATCGTATCAAACGCAGCGCTGAGGTCCAGCAGCACAAGCATTGTGCTTGTATTTTTATCCAAAGCTAAAAGGATGTCATTTACAACTCTTGTAATAGCAGTTTCAGTTGAGTGGAAATTCCTGAACCCCGACTGGAAAGGTTCGAAGAGATTATTCCTGGTCAGATAATCAACAATTTGCTTCGCTACAATCCTTTCCTGTACCTTGGACAGGAAGGGCAGATTCGATATAGGCCGATAGTTCCTGATTAATTCAGGATCTAGGCCAGGCTTTTTGAGTAGCGGTTTTAACACCGCAGCCTTGAAATTGGAGGGAACAATTCCCGTTGAAAACGAAAGATTCATCAGCGAGAGGATAACAGGCCCCACCGTTGGAAGAAGTTCCTTAAGAACCCTGGAAGGGAGAGGATCCAACATACAAGTTGTTGGCTTTGAGGCCTTTATCACCCTTTCAAGTTCCACCAAAGAAATTGCCTTAAACTCCAAAAGAGTTGCGTCAGAGTTCACCATCCTACTTGGGAGAACCCCATCCTGCCCCACAGGATGTGTAGGATTAGCCGCACGGCAAGCATCAATTTCCTCTCTAATTGATTGAATCTTATTCTCAAAGAAATCCATGAATTCACCTGCCACGATCGAGGAGCCTACGGTCTGATTCTGTTTCTGAGTGAGACTCCTCACCGTGTCAAAAAGAAATTTAGGATTATTTCTATTCAAATTAATGATACTAGAATAGTAGGCGTTCCTGGCAATTGTCAGCGCACCCTTATAGGTGATCAGACTATTATGCCAAGCAAGATGAAAGACCTCAAGTGTTAATCCTGAAGCTCTCCTGATGACTCCGGGCACGCTCATGGTCCTTTACAGCCTCGACTTTAAAATGATTCATTCCCACCATGAAATTGTTTTTTTTTGTTTTTTTCTTATGTGTACATGCGGCAGTCCCTACAAAACATGACGACATTTTCTTGATCAAACACAAGCCATTCACGACACGTCAGCAATTTGGCATTGAACTTTCTTTTTTTCGTTTTGCACGCATTGTTGTTTATATTCTCAATCTCATCCCCTGCCTACTTCCTCTTCTCGCCCCCAGACGTCTGTCCGACCAACCGTCGCCGCATTTAATTTAAGTTTAGGCTACTTTTTAATTAACTTTAGCTAGCTCCCTCCCTTCATTTGATAGTTTCTGCTCCGTTCATTAATTATTTTTCTTCTACTTCTTCTTTGTGTTTTCTGTTTCAATGGTTTCTCGCGCTGGTTGGTTGCACTGCCTGCGCGCAGCCAAAGGGGCGTCTTATGCGTCATCACGTAGCATCACAACAGTGTTCATGGGAAATAAAGTCAGTATTGCCCAGGGAGCGAGCTTAGGGAGCGAGAACAGTAGAGCGGCTCTGACTGACATGATTGCCTCATGCATCACCAGCCAAACTGGCTAGTAGGGGTGACTTAGGGGTGTGGTGTAGCCTACACCACACCCCTAGGTCACTTTGAGTGTTCAGTGGTGCCAGGGTCCCTAATGCTCCACCGTCTTCCAAAACGTAGTTAATGATGTCCTTAGGGAGATGTCCAGTCTTTTTCCTTGGTTACATCGTCGCCAAGGGACTGGTAAAGATTGGCCCAGCCAAGGTATAGGCGGTCCTGGATTGGAACAGGCCTGGTCACCCCTTGGCAGTGAAGCAGGAGGAATGGCGTCCTTGGCGGGAGAGATCTGAGCAGCCCTCCTTGCCCCGGACAGATCTTAAGAACCTGGCAGTGGAACCTCAGCGGAACGACCTACCTGACTCTTTTTGGTCCTTTCTCTTTCACCTTGACCCACAACCCGGCACAAGGAAAGCCAAACCCGATGCCCTTTCCCGCCAGTAGGGGAAGGAGAGCCAGCCCATTGTTCCACCTACTACGTGTGTAGTTCCGGCGGTTAATTGGAGTATCGTTATCGAGGTGAGGGCCACCCAGCAGGCTCAACCCGACCCAGGGAACCGCCCTGTGGGTCGCTTTTGTTCTGCATATGGTCAGGTCTTGTGTGCTTCAACGGGCCCACTCAACAAAACTCACTCTTCAGCCTGGCCTCCTGCTCAACCTGACTATGGCCGTCCACCGTATAAGGTTTTGGTGGCCGTCCTTGAAGGAGTATACAAATTATTTGATCTCTGCTTGTCAAGTCAAACTAAAGGAATTACCAAAATAAACCAACAAACCGAAAAGAACCATTGTCCAGACTATAAAATGGGCAGCACACAACACCAAAACACAGAAGTAACTTGGACGGCAGCTTATAAGAAGTGTAATGCTCGTCCTTTCCAAAACATGGTAATCCTGTGCAACCAGGGCATGTACAAAAACCAGAGAGGCAGCCGGTAAGAAACCGAGCTCATGACCGAAGACTGTGGACAATTGAATTTAATGCTTAGTGCAAGCGCTAGCACGCTACCGTTAGCCACAGGGCCGGTCAGCAATGCTTGGGTTAACCCTATAAATGCCAGCTTGGTCGATGAGTGGACTTTCATTGAAGAATATGATGAAGGATTATGGTGGGATGTTATTATTTAAGTAAGAAGTAAATATGATATATATTTATATTTAGAACTGTAATATTAAGGTTAAATAACATTAAGAAGGATTAACAGTGGGCTATTTTGCACTTTGATTAATTTAATAAAACAATGTTTATTTTTCTGTTTGCATTTAATTTCACATTGTAAAACAACCTTTTTCTGGTTTTATGATTCAAATGTTTCTCACCTGGCGAACAACTGAATAACCTACAATTTACCATAAATTGAGAATTCAATAAAAGAAGATAAATCAGTTTGTTTATTGAGTGAAACCCAGTAGGGACTCTGAGTGGATGCACCTATCTCTTTCAGTTGGAGATTGCACAAAAAAGGGAGAGAACTTGACACTGCTATGCCTGTCTAATAAGACCTCCAATCAGCCCGGTCTGCTGCACCTTCTGCCTGTTCTGGTCTTATTTGGGTCTGGCCCAAAGGTTTTCCATGTCTGCAAACATTGTGTCAGATCGGGGTCCCCAAGCTTTCTGAAAAGCCTTCTGCTTCGCCATTGATGCCATCCCAAGTGTCTCTTCGGAGTATCACCGAAACAAACGGCCAAGCTGAGAGGGCTAACCAGCAATTTGACCCCACCCTCTGCTGTCTGGTGTCCCCCCACCCATCCCCCTGGGCTTCCCAGCTCACTTGGGGGGCATTTGTCCATAACATCCAGCCCACCTCAGGTACAGGAATGTCACCAATTCAGAGAGAAGCCAAACGTGGTGGAACTCCAGCTCCTAACTTGTCCCAGGGTGAGTAGGTAGCCCTCTCAACCAAGGATCTGCACTTTAAGACGGATGCAAGGAAACCGTCGCCTAGATTCATTGGACCGTTTGTCGTGGATAAAGTCATCAACCCGAAAGTAGTCCGTTATAAACATCCCTGTACCCAATCCACCCGTTTTTTCAATTTGTCCCCACTTGAAACCCATCTCCACCAGTTGGTTGATTCCTCCTACTCCTACTCCTGCGCCACCTAAAATACTTGCCAACACGGTCGGTTGTCTGTTGGACTGTTGTTACTGCGGCCGCTTGCTGCAGTAATTTGTTAATTGGGAGAGTTGAGGTCCCGAAGAGAAGTGTTGGATATCTCGCCAACAGCCAGCCACCGCTGGATCACCATACGTGTGTTGTCTAGGGTCCAAGCGTCCATCTGTCCATCGGCTGCCTGCCAGTAAGTTTGTTAGTTGCCTGCCTGCCTGTAACAATATACCTGTACTCCCTTTCTTCTGGATGACCAGCCTGCCTGTCCACCATGCAGCCAGCCAGCACTCACACAGGATTTACCCTGCCCAGCCACTAAGGCTGGGGGTAAACGATTATTTATCAAACGATTAATCGGGCGATTATTTTATCGATTAGTCGACTAATCGAATGACTAATTGGACGATTATCTATTTTTCTGTTGCTCGATTAATAAAAACCATAATGTATCTCAAATAAATACCAAAAAAATCGTAATAATATACTTTGTTTAATACGGAAAACGTAAATGGACATGAAAAAAATGTGTGCGTATACTCTCTTGCGCTCCGCCTCCAGGAGGAGGCGGAGCGCAAGAGAGTAGCAGAGGTGATATGTTCCCTCCAGGTCCGATGCTCTCTCGGGGGCATGACCCTTCACTTTGACCGACAGTGAGTCTGCTTATAGGTCGGAATATGATGGAATGAAGCGGCCACTGATTCTTGACAGGCTGGGTACTTTATTCTTACACACAACCGGACTCGTTCATGACTTCACTAGACATACACGCACGCTATCGCTCGCTCTCCTCGCTCGTCCACCTACTCGCTGACGACACACACACACACACACACACACACACACACACACACACACACACACACACACACACACACACACACACACACACACACACTGCCAGTGATATGCGCAGGGCCGTCGATAAGGGGTGAAAGGTGATGACGATTCTAGGGGCCCACAGCCCAGGGGGGGCCCACAAAAAAAAAAAAATATATATTTTTATTTTACTACAGCCCATAGTACTACCATAGCGCCCCCCCCCCCCCCCCCCCCGTCAACAATTTCTCCCTCGTCAACAATTGCTTGCTCCCCCCCCCCCCCCCCCCGTCAACAATTGCTCCTTACCCCCCCCCCCCCCCCCCCCGTCAACAATTCAGCGGGGGGGGGGGGGGGGGGGGGGCATCAGTAAATCTTGTCTAGGGGCCCAGGAATCGTAGCAACGGCCCTGGATATGCGCACGATATTTCCCCATGCTCATGAGATACTTTCTCGTGCGCACGAGATACTTTCTCGTGCGCACGAGATACTCTCCCATGCGCACGAGATACTCTCCCATGCGCACGAGATACTTTCTCGTTTGAGATGCTCCAACATTGCTGTCGTGCTCTTGTGATATGCTACCTCCATTTGGCAAAGAGTGCAAATCACAACACCTTTCCATTTAGGACTTAACTTGGAAGTATTTCCATACCTTTGATGATTTCGTGCGCGGACATTTTCCTTTATTGTGACTTTCGTCCATTTCTCCGTCGAAAATCGTCGACGGAGAAATTTGACGTCGACGAATTTCGACACATCGCTACAGCTCTACCAGCCACCACCTGGAGTCACTCACTATTCCCCCAGCCCTAACTCCAGCCTGCTGCCATCTCAAACCCCTGCCTGGTTTCAATCAATTATTATTGTTAAGCTTACCTTGTTGGTCTCCGTCTGCAATTGGGTTCTGCCTAGATCTGTGACAATGCCCACTGCTATGTGTAGGCCGTTTGTTTAATGATGCACGGTTAGATTAGATGAATCTCATGGTATTGTTGGCAGCGGTGTGATGGGGGGAGATATGTATGTTGGTGGTGACGTGGAGGCAGGAAACCAAATGGGGGCTGACCATGGAAAGCGTGCTGAAGGCTGAAGGTCATCAACCCGAAAGGTTGATGACTTTGGTTATGTTGATGCAGAACATTGGTAGAAACAAAATGCTTCTATTGAATACGTCTACCTTTCCCTACCAGACGGGTCATGAAATTGAATGTCTTTCTCAGAGCTGCGATGTGGGGATGGGGAAGACCATTTAAACAACACGACTGTATTGCCTTTAGAGTCGTAAAACAGAAGAGGGTTGACAGCGTGGACAGATTACATGGCCGCTGTTATAGATTCTCTCGCTACAGCCGTTCAGATTGTACCTCCTGGTAATCGCTAATAGATGTTATCAAATACATAGCATGTCAACATATATTTAAAACAAATGAATTACTGATGCAATCTGCAAAACTGAAGTAGCCGAGGAATAGTTGTGGATCCACAAGGCTACATCAAACAAATCTTAGTAAATTTGGCTTTTGCTCCCCTTTTTAATAGCTGTGGAGTGTAGCAAGGTGTGGTTCTGTAACTCATCGCCTGCCTGGCTTATCTCAATCGAACCTTACGCCTCACACCGTGTCGCACCCTCAGAAAACACAGCCAGACAGAGCGTACACAGAGACAATTCCATTGATACATGTCAAAGGAATTGGTGCTGTCAAATTATTAAATAGGTAGAAAGAATTACAAAAAAGCGGAAAATGGCCCTAATGATGGAGTGGCTTGTTTACTGGTTTAATTCTGATTTAGAACTGAGCCAAATGTGTGGAAGAATAACAATTACAACACTGCTCCAGAGCTTTGGGTTTTTGGTGCTGTGTTTCTCATTGTACTTTAGTGTTTCAGCCTCCTCCTGCCGCTATTAGCCCTTGACAGTCAGAGGAGGAAATAGGCCGCAAAGTGTGTGCTCAAACTTTCTAATGCCCCCCCTCACTGCCCCGCCAACCAAAGCAAATAACATTCTCTCTCTCTCTCTCTCTCTCTCTCTCTCTCTCTCTCTCTCTCTCTCTCTCTCTCTCTCTCTCTCTCTCTCTCTCTCTCTCTCTTTCTCTCTCTCTCTCTCAGCTGGGGCACTGAGCTGATAAGGACTGCCTGTTTGGCTGCTTTGTGAACCGCCTCCCTGCCCTCCCCCTCAAAGCCCCTTAACCCCCCCCCCCCATTCGGGGGCTGCTAATTCCATTAGCCAGTTGTCACTCCGTCGGCGGGCAATTCTTACAGGCGCTCGCTTGTTTTTTTTGTTTTTTTACCTCCCTGCCCAAACTCCACACCAGCCCTCCAACACCCCCCCCCCCCCCCCCCCCTGTCCCCCACGTCTCTTTCCACGCAAGAGGAATTGAAAGCTATTTAGCGGCGCCTCCCCCCATGAGAGCAGCTCTGTAATTAGCATAACTAATTTAGCAGAAATATTTCCCTTTCCCCTGAATTTGGCACATCAGTCAGTTTCTCTTTTCTGTGTGTTTGGGAAGGGCGGGGGAGAGGCGGCTGATAGTCAAAATTATGATGTAGCTGAAAAGATGTCTGGTTGTTAAATTTGTGTGTGTGTGTGTGTGTGTGTGTGTGTGTGTGTGTGTGTGTGTGTGTGTGTGTGTGTGTGTGTGTGTGTGTGTGTGTGTGTGTGTGTGTGTGTGTGTGTGTGTGTGTGTGTGATGTGTGTGTGGTTTCGGTGACATGCCTTTTATGTTTCATTTGATGGTGTTGGTAGGACTGTGTGTGTGTGTGTGTGTGTGTGTGTGTGTGTGTGTGTGTGTGTGTGTGTGTGTGTGTGTGTGTGTGTGTGTGTGTGTGTGTGTGTGTCTGTCCATGGGTTTGCCCATCCATGCAGTTAAACGTGTATTTTAACAAAAATATGGGTTGCACCGATCAGTGTGTGTGTGTGTATGTGTGTGTGTGTGTGTGTGTGTGTGTGTGTGTGTGTGTGTGTGTGTGTGTGTGTGTGTGTGTGTGTGTGTGTGTGTGTGTGTGTGTGTGTGTGTGTGTGTGTGTGTGTGTGTGTGTGTGTGTGTGTGTGTGTGTGTGTGTGTGTGTGTTGTTTCAGGAGGTTGCTATTTGCTCCAGCTTTAGCACTGACTGCTCCAGTTGCCAAGATTGTCCCTTAAGGGGCGCTGTGGGACCAACAGCTGCAGCAACTGACCAATGGCTTAGAAACACACACACACACACACACACACACACACACACACACACACACACACACACACACACACACACACACACACACACACACACACACAGACACAGACACAGACACACACACACACACACACAGACACACGCTCATATCACAGGGTCATGGGGAAGGATTCGGGACACAAATCGTGGTCCTCGCTCGGCGGATGTTTGTGTACTAAATGAAACATTGCTGCATGCTTTACTCCTGGATGTACTCATAGCAATGAATGGGTGAAATTGAACAAAACATGAAGAAACAAAGAGGCCTGTGTTTGTACAAAGCAGCAGTATGTATAACCTCTTGTTGTATATGGTTATAGCATAATATTTGAATATAATATGTTATGATAACATAATAAGAGCCTGACCGATATATCGGATGGCCCATTTTGTCAAAGATATATCGGTTGTGTCATATATTTTGTTTGCGGACATGCGCCGATATGAAAACGTAAGAATCGTTGTCGATTCTCTCTATAAATCCTTTACTACGTGGCTGAACCTCTGAATGCTTTAGCCGAGCACATTCAAGTAAAGACACTAGACACTAGTTTACTTCATGTTCTGTGGGAAGGTTAGTAGCTCCCCTCCATAGCTAATTGGTTCCTTTAGCTCATAGTTTTACTGCAATGTTTCTGTGGCCCGAAGCATGCTGCAGGGTGAGCTGCCAATTCCTAAGAGCTGCTCCACACCCCGGGTACCACAGTACATATCAAATAACTGGCGATATATCTATATTCTATCTATCCGCAGATGAATTGTTATCTTATATCTGAGTAAATCCAGTATCGGTCATTTTCTAAACATAGTATGCGTCTTACTCTGAAGACCTTAACATCTTGTTATGTATCCATATAGCATGATACATAAATGTCTTATTCTGTCGACTGCCATTCCTATTACATCTTGTTATTATTTCTGGTAACTTTCAATTCTAGACAAGAGCCCAATTGAGAGAAGTAAAAAAAATCCAAACATTTTAAATTTGACCCAAAAGATGATTTTACAATTCTGCGATTAAAGAGCTGATAAGCTTTGAGTTTTCCATGTTGTAGGACTGAGCCCTATAGCTCTAATCAGGTCCATGTGGACCAGTGGGATATGTTCTCTCTCGCCCTCGAAAGGGACACCACTGGACAACACACTGTCCTCTTCAGTCCTTCTTTCTCCTGAAAGTTTTCCTGCTTTTGCAGTAGTTCACAGAAGGAAAACATGTTTTCTGCATTTGTTGTTAAGTTTTATAGGGTAGCTAGGACTCTGTGTTTGTGTGTGTGTGTCCATGGGTTTGTCCATCCATGCAGTTAAACGTTTATTCAAACAAAAATGGGTTAAAATACAATAAAATAAATGCAACAAAAGTGTAACAAACCAATCTTAGAAGAGATGCAGTTGGTTTTCTGGACGTTCGTCGGGTGACATATGTCTAGCTCCCATTGATCACTGCCTGGCTGATGCACTCAGACACACAGCGGCTCCACCAGTATCACCACAAACAGCCCATAATATACTGTAAAAAGGAAATAAAACTAAGGACTGACATCTTGTACACTCGTCCTGACGGGGACGTGACCCAGCAGCCATGGCCACGGTGTGGCCGAGTCGTACCGCCTGTCTGTGTTGGTGCCCAAAGTCCCGATTGTAATGCTTATTTTGGCTGGGGGCCTGGTCTACTATCTATCCTGCCCCTCCTCAGTACTTCTGCTGTGTCAGCTTAATGACATCACCGGTGGGGGGACTGGCCGCTTTAAGGTGATTGTACAAAGAGAACACGGAGGGGAGGGGGAGTTGGAGGGGAGCACTTAGGGACAGAAGAGGAGGGGGGAGTGTAGGAGGGCAGGGTGGGCTTTTATCCTAATTAGTCCCTACATGGCGACAGCCGCGCAGGGAGAGGGAGGCAGGGAGGGAGTTTGCGCGTTGGGCGATGGAAGAAGGCACAAGAGAAGGGAGAAACTTTTTCTTCTGAACAAACTTCACCTCCTATTAGTATTATTTGATCTATTGCTTGCACTGAGTAGCTTTTAGACTAACAGTAAACAGTCATTTGGTAATTGTTAAAGATAATTTAATCTGACGGAGAAGGAGACATGGTCCACAAATCAAAAGAAAACCAATGTATAGCTTTTTTTAGCAACAAAATAAAATGCATTCGAGCGCCGATGACGTCACTGGCATGGTAGGACTAGGTCGTTGCTGCAGACACGCGAACGTCTTCTACACTCCATGGCGGAAAACAGTGATTTTAATATGGCTGGTTCCGCCATTGAGCCTGTGAGGGACATGCCTGTAGTGTTCGACTGCAACCCGGTGGAGAGGGATCAATTTCAGGCTCCAGCTCCACCTTCGGATCGTGTGGGTGTGACTGGTGTGCGTGTGGGTGCTGCGGAGCATGGACAGTGCCATTGAATCGGTCTGCTGCCGAGAGGTCCCGGTCAACCTTGATGGTGGGATTAGGTTGCATAACCATGCATACAGCATTTCGGATGCTGTGCGGTGAGAGAGAGGTTTTGGAAGTGGCCATGCTCTCGTCCGAGCGGAGACACTGGAGCGCCCCATAAATAGCAACCAAGTTACAAGGCGAAAACGATCTTTCCCCCTCCGTTTTCCTTTCATGCGTTTCAGGAATATCTCCATAAAGACGGACTCATTGCGGAAACGCAACGAGCTGTACAAACGCTGTAGTACCTACATATTCAAGGCGCTGGTTCTCCACAAAAAAAGTGGAGCACATCAAACCTGCACGCATCCAGCCTGCACGCTGTATAAAAACATTCAAGTCGAGGAGGAGATAGTAGTTGTATAACCTTTTGGATTGAGTAGAAATACCTTTTAATGTACAGTTAGTAATTAAATTGACAAAAGGGGCTGTATTTAAAGCTACAAAAATAATGCAAAAAGAAAACTGTGACTTTCAACGCAACTCTAACGTCGCTTCAGGCGTCCACACAAATCCTAACACGAAACCGCATAGGTTCGGTTTCATTTGAAACCACCCTGGGACCATGGACCTATTAAAGAACATGGTTTCTTATCTACCTTATAACATGGTTATTAAAGACATGGTTTCACAAAAAAATCGGCTCCAGGTGGACAGGACCTGAAAGACATGTTCGATGCACTTTGGGAGATACACCCGCGGCTGAGCATAGATGCGAGGCGGATACACAAGTGTCACGTTTACTTTAGGTGGATGTTGGAGGTTTACTTTCTGGTTGATGTTGATGGATATTGCACAGATGGATATTTCACAGATACATCTTAAATTACTTCTTCGAGTTTAACTCCCACTGCATCAGCAATCGGCTAGTCGTCGAACATCAGGTTGAGTAGAAAGGGACATTTGTGGAAATTCTGTTTACAGACCCCCGCTGTGGTTTAATTAGCAGCTTGGAAACATAGATCTGTGATATTGTCTGAGTAATAGTTTATACACTTTATGGTCAGAGTGCTAGCTTGTGGAGATTGACATGACAGGGGCTATCGGAGGGTTAGTCAGTTTTAAGGCTGCCAGCCATTTATTAAGGGCTGGTTTCCTATTCAAAGGTAGCCTGTGGAAATGTATGATTACCCCAGCTGCCTTGGCCCTTTATAATTCATCACTGCAGCTAGGGGCAATGCAATAAGATGATCCTCCTGTAGACCTGGTTGTTTGCTTTTCCGTTCACAACCTGCTATGGCTGCTAGAGCCAGAGAGTAGGAGTAGGTTACCATGCCAGTGGCGTACCTGATTGTTGGAATCCAACATGGCGGCGCCCTGTAACACTTTCCCCGTACAATTTAATCCTTAGTTATTGTACCAATGAGAAGGCAGACAATACATCTGTTATATCAACTAAACCTCAAATTTCAGTTCAGTTCATCTATAAAGGGGTCCTATTATGCTTTTTCGACTTTTATGACCTATAAACGTTGTAATAATGATTGATAGTCATGTTTAACCATAAGTGTCAAATAATGACGTACATGCATTTCGACGTATTCCCTGCTGACAGTCTGGAGTTGCTGTGCAGAGCGCTAAACACTCGGGACAACGTTTGCGATTCACTTGTTCACATTTCCGGGAAATCATCTACGTAGAGGCACTCCTGCCACGCCCCCAGATGCCTGGTCAAAACTGCCCGCGCACGCGCTTCAAGGAAGGTAACCAATCACAACGGAGTTGGGTTGGCAGGAGGGGGGCGAGGGGGCGGAGAAGGACCAAACCGAGCGTTGACAGAGAATGCTGAAAGCGCCCAGATGACAGGAAGAGTTTCCCGAATATCTACATCGTTTTTTGTGCTGTGATTCGTGTCAGGCTGCGCTATAGGAGTCATTAATAAGAAATTAAGACCAGAAAAGTAGTATAATAGGTCCTCTTTAAGTCCTAGTCATGTATCAGTCCTTGAGGCGAACAGCGGTCTTGATGTGTCGACGTTCTAGTGTGTGGGCGGTTCTACATCCTAGTGTGGGGGCGGTTGTACTTCCTAGTGTGTGGGCGGTTCCACGTCCTAAGTCCTAGTGTGGGGGCGGTTTGACTTCCTGGTGTGTGGGCGGTTCTGCTTCTTAGTGTATGGGCATTTCTAGGTCAAAGTGTGTGGGCAGTTCTACGTCCTAGAGTTTGGCGGTCCCACGTCCTAGTGTGTGGGCAGTTCTACATCCTAGTGTGTAGGCGGTTCTATATTAGACTACTGTAGAGATACCAAGCTGGGACATTTCAGACTGGGTGGGCGTCTGGGGGGGGGGGGGGGGGGGGGACACTTAGGTTGTGCCATGATCTACATCACATACATATACATGTTAAAATAATTTCCCCCTGGGATTATTATAGTATTAATCAATCAATCAATCAATCTACACACATACACACACCCACAAACAAACACTTAAACGTACACACACACACCATCTTTTGACAGGTAGTGGTGTGTGCAGTCACTCTTGCACAGATATGGCTCATTATCTGTATAATTGCACTCCCCAACATGTCACTGGCCTCTCTGATGTGTCTGCTGCTCAGCCTTCAAGCCCTGTGGGGAGAGAGTGCTTGTTATGGATTGCTTGTGCATGTGTGTTTTGTGTCTTTTCTCGTCAAGGTACAGTTGAATATTCAAGTTGGTCTTTAAGTTAACAAAGCGTAGACATGGTTTAATTTGTGTGAAACCGGCTCATCAGAAGGTAATGATTGGATTCACAATCAGTGGCCATCTATAATGTTTTATTTATAACATTTTAAATTATTATTAAACGTATTTAGCCTGATTTAGGTAATATAAATATTAAAATCCAGGCAAGCATTTAGATTTGGCAGTTCAATAACTTTTTCCAATCAGTCCCGAATGAAATTTCCATGTTAATTAAGTCAACAGCTTACAATGAATGCAATTATACTGTACACTATTTTATTAACATCCCTGTTCCACCTCATTCTGGTGCTGTTGATGCATGTGTGTTTCTTTATATGGTATTGTTTTATTTTCCTTTGAAACAAAACAAACTTTAACAAAAATAAAGTCTGAAACTTGTATCTGATTATCCTGACACTGCTTATGAAACATAAACCATAAATGGTAACTTCAGCAAACCAATAACATCAGCTTACAGGAAGGTGCACTAAGTAGTAAGCTAGACTAGAGACCACAACGGGGTGGCATTTGGCTCAGGAGGTAGAGTGGGTTAACTGGTAACCGGAAGGTTACATGGGTGAATGTCAAGCAATATTGTAAAGCGCTTTGAGAGGCCACTGATTAGAAAAGCGCTGTATAATGCAGTCCATTTACCAATTACTTAGAGCTTGTGTCTGACCCCCCCACCCCAGGCCCACCTTCCGTTACTTCACGTGGCACACCTGCTTGCTGGGCATCATGGGCTGTGCCATCATGATGTTCCTCATCAACGCCATCTACGCCTCGGCCAGCATCGCCTTCATGCTGCTGCTCCTGCTGCTCATCCACTACCTTAGCCCCACCTCCAGCTGGGGCTACATCAGCCAGGCACTCATCTTCCACCAGGTACAACTCCACCTCCAGCTGGGGCTACATCAGCCACGCACTCATATTCCAGCAGGTACACCTCCACCATCGACCTCACCTACACCAACCTTCACCATCTTGATCACCCACCATACCTTCAAAACCTAAACCTATACCTCCACCGACACCACCATCTTCAACACCTACACCACTTACACAACCTATACCCCAACGACAGCACCATCTTCAACACCTACACCACTTACACCAACAATACCTCCACCGACACCACCATCTTCAACACCTACACCACTTACAACACCTCTACCCCCTAGGACACCACCATCTTCAACACCTACACCACTTACAACACCTCTACCCCCTAGGACACCACCATCTTCAACTCCTACACCACTTACAACACCTCTACCCCCTAGGACACCACCATCTTCAACTCCTACACAACTTACACCACAACTTACGCCAACTTCAACACCAATGCCACGGACACAACCTTTAACACTTTGAGCAAAAACACCACCTACACAACTTACATCGTCTTCACCACCAGCTTCAACACATTGCATGTGTTACTTCATACCATTCAGTCCATCTGGCTACTTTTGTTTTCAATACGATTTTTCTCAATAAGACTAAACCCACCATGGCGGAAAAAGCACACATGAGACTTGAGGAAGTTTTTTACACTGGTTAATAAACCACATTGAGCGTGCATCAGCCAGGGGGATGTATTGTTTGACAAATTTAGATCACTGATTAAGGATACTTGATTGAGAATTGATTATAGGGAATTATTAGCATTCCAATTGAATGTAGTTAAATAAGCCTCATCACCAAAAGCAAGGCGTCTCTATGCATCTGTGCATTGCTTCAGCCCCCAGTTCCGAGGTAAAGGAAAGACCCACTCTGCTCAACCACAGTGGGAAGGATCCTAAACTAAAGCACTCCTTATACTCTGCTCAATGGGAGGTGGTGCACAGACACACGCACACACACGCGCACACACACGCGATGAATAAAAACATTAACGCGTAGCACTGACGCATTTACACAAATGCACATATGCCACCCTGCAGGCACACGCAGGCACACACACACACACACAAACACACAGAGACACAGACACACGCACAAGCAAACACACACACACACACACACGCAAACACACACACACACCCACTCACATACACCAACACACACACATGCAAATAAAGAGCATGGATGTGTGCATCCCCACTCTCAGCCAAGCAGTGATGTAGTGATGAAGTGGAAGAAGGGGGGGATGGCTTTACATCATCCCCTCCCTGTGTCCTCTATCCTCGAGCCCGCTCGTCTTCAAGGTGACGAGCAAGTTGCCGTGCCAACTGGATCCATTGCTATGGGGGATCGGCGCCAAGTCTGTAGGCAGGGCTAGGCTAGGTGTGACGTGAGCAGTGTGTGTTTGTATGTGCGTGCACGCACGTGTGTGTGTGTCCATGTGTGTGTGTATGTTTGTGCGCATATGCGTTTGTGTTGGCGCATGTGCCTGCGTGCGTGTGTATGTGCATACATGCCTGTGTGTGTGTGACTGTGTGTGTGTGTGACTGTGTGTGTATGTGACTGTGTGTGTGTGTGTGTGTGTGTGTGTGTGTGTGTGTGTGTGTGTGTGTGTGTGTGTGTGTGTGTGTGTGTGTGTGTGTGTGTGTGTGTGAATAAAGGTATAGAGAGAGGTGGTGCCAGCAGCCACAGGATGGCGGAGCGTTCTTACAGCCACTTAACTTATTGGACCTTTTACTCCTCCTGCTCCTCTCCTCCTCCTCCTCCTCACCTCCTCCTGCTCCTCCTCATCTCCTTTTCCCTCTGCCCCTACTGCTCCTCATCCTCTCGTCCTCCTCTTCCTCCTGCTCCTCTTCCTCTCCTCTTCCTCCTCCTCCTGCTCCTCTTTCTCTCCTCCTCCACTTGCTCCTCTTCCTCTCCTCCTCATCCTCCTCCTACGCCTCGTCCTTACCTCCTCCTCCTCATCCTGCCCCTCCTCCTGCTCCTCCACTTCCTCCTGCTCCTCTTCCTCCTCTCCTCCTCTCCTCCTCCTGCCCCTCCTTCTGCTCCTCCTCCTCCTGCTGCCCGTCCTCCTCCTTCTCCTCCTCGTCTCAGACCCCCCCCGCCTGGAGGGGATGTGATCCAGTCAGATCACACCGTTTTGAACAGTCAACCTGCCAGCGTGCCTGATGCATGTTTGTATCTTGAGTTTCAGCCTGGAAGGATATGTGTGTGTGTGTGTGTGTGTGTGTGTGTGTGTGTGTGTGTGTGTGTGTGTGTGTGTGTGTGTGTGTGTGGTGTGTGTGTGTGTGTGTGTGTGTGTGTGTGTGTGTGTGTGTGTGTGTGTGTGTGTGTGTGTGTGTGTGTGTCTGTCTGTGTGTGTGTGTGTGTGTGTGTGTGTGTGTGTGTGTGTGTGTGTGTGTGTGTGTGTGTGTGTGTGTGTGTGTGTGTTTGCTTGCGTACATATATAGAGATACGAAATAATGAGAGGTGAATGTGATCAAATCAAGCAACAGTTGAAGACACACATGTTGTGCAGTGCTCTACGTTGATTGGTGTCGTGGCTGTCAGCTTCTGACTGGTCTGTCGTGGCGGTATCCCTGGTAACGGGTCAATCCCCGCCTTGACCAACATGGTTGCTCGCCAACTGGAGGGCTCTGAAATGGGGACTAATGACAGGAAACTGATGACACAGCCATTGTTGGCTGTTAAGGACTTTTTATGATACAGTTTTTGCATCTGCAATTTTTCATGCAGTAGTCTTTTGGGGTTACGGGTTTCCTGAGAGGGACAGGAAGAGACTCAATAAGCTGGTGGGAAGGGCTGGCTCTGTCCTGGGCTGTACACTGGAGCAGAGGCGGAGTGGCCGTCAGGACGATCGGGAGATTTCCCGGTCGGCCGGCCGGCCAGCGAGGTCAGGTGGACCGGCCCGCAATTGTGTAGCGGCCTGCGAAGTCAATTGGACTGGCCCATAGTTATGAGCGGCCGCGAGGCGTCTGCAAGCCGGCCCTGAGCATAATTTATTCCACGTCAAGATGCCGTGAAAATCCCCGAAATAAACAATACACGTCTCGAGAACATCGAACCAATATTTATACCACTTGCTTACTCTCTGTCTCATTCATGGTTGTTTTTTTGTATTATTTTTTTACTTCATTTAATTCTTCATTATTCAGGCGTTACAGAACTTTCATAGCCATAAATAAATAATACGAACTACAGTTTACTTTAATTAGTTTGTTCTTGAATTGACGTTGAATGGAGCAAAGACTCCTGGGATTGGGAAATGCGTTTATCCAATAAACAGCTTGCAGGTCAAGTCCATTTTCGGAAATGTAGGGGGATATATGAGCGGCCCCACGTCCATTGGCATGACCCTAAAGACACGTCAGACAGAGAAGGCAAGCAAGTTCGTGGTTGCTTGCTTTTGCTTGTTGTGGCACTCATGGAAGGCAAGAAGAGAAAAGAGAAAGGAGGAGCTGAAAAGGCCAGAATAAAGAAGAAGCGGATGCTGGAGGGGGATGCATCTAACTGCTCAAAAATAACGGATTTATTCCGAAGTCAGGCGTTAACGAGTTGTGCAGGTGAATTGACAGAAAAACAGTTAGCCAGAGCTCCACCATTGACGTTATTGCTAGGCGGGAGCCAATCTGCTAGTCAAATGTGTATGTGCTGGCTGGTATATTTCAGACGAATTAATGACTTAACTGATCTTTCTCTTTAAATGGATGGAGAATATGTTAACAGATTTGGAACATGTAGTAGTAGTCGTGTCAACACGTTACACCGGTATTACCGAGTATAAACGGTATAAACTTTGAAACTAGGTCAACCGCCATCTTCTCGTCAACTCGCCTCTCACACTCGGTGATAGCGTCTTATAACGTTCTATATATAATAGTATAATATAATTTTATAGATAATATCACGGCCAAAAGCTCTGTGCGCCTTCCGGATGGCTGTAGTGCGGGGAGCACTACTGCCATCCGGAGTGCTTTTGTTTACCGGGATTGCTATGGTTACCGGTCTTGTAAGGAAGTGCGCCAATTCTCGGAGCGCCAATTCTCTTCCGCTCAGAGCAGAACTGTGGCCTATTTTACACATTTTTATTTTCTTAATTATAATTATATCATTCATTTTTACAGATTTTTTTTTTTATTGCTGAAAAATAAAACGTTGTTGGCGGGGGGGGGGGGGGGGGGGGGGGGAGGGCCGGACCGGGGAGGATTCTCCCAGTGGCTATTAGTGCCCCACTCCGCCCCTGCACTGGAGCCTGTTGAGGTGGTAGGGGAGACGAGGATGTTGGACAAATTGGCATCCATCATGTCCAATACCTCTCACCCTCTCCATGGGACAGTGGCAGTGAAAAACAGTTCCTTTAGTAAGACACCATTACACCCAGCATTTAAGAAGGAACGCCTCTGCAGGTCTTTTATTTCATCTGCCATCAGTCTTATTATAACAGTTGTGTTATAGAGTCTCTATAACACAACTGTTATGAAACATAACGTGCTATCACTAATCACTTCAACTAATACTTCAATGTAAATAATGTGCACTTTCCACTGTACATGTCAAAGGAAGTATTAATTCTGTATTGAAGGACCTTTTAGCCTCAACTGTTGAGTAACCCTTAGGCGTGTACATCTATGCCCCATGGCATGGCATTGTAATTTCTGTGGGATTTTCTTTATATGTATGCTGGATATACTATAACTTTCTTTATTTTATTATTGCATCTTTTTAATATTTAATTGGCTGCTGTAACAAGTTCTCATGTATGGGATGAAATAAAAATCTTATCGTATCTTAACACAGGCACAGACACACAGACACACATACACACAGGCACACTGACACACTGACACAGACAGACGGACACACAGACACACTGAGACACTGACACACAGACACGGACACACAGACACACAGCCAAACACATATAAAGACTGTTAAGTCAAACTATTGGGATAGAGAGGCAGATGAAGACCCATGGAGGGAGGGAGAAAAGGAAGAGGGAAGATGTTTGAAGACAAGCAGTAGGGTGAGAATGGAGGAGAGAGAGAGACAGAGAGAGGCCTCAAATAAAGGAGGTGATGAATGATGAGTCGGACACAGAGATAGGCTGATGGATGGGTGGGGGGAGATAGAGTGGACGACTGGGAGACGCAACGTGTCAAAGAGACCTTTTCTCCCTCAGCTCTTTCTCTCTTGTTTGTCTTCTCTTTTCCGACTGCATAATGGTAACGATTTTAGAAATGTGACTTAATCCACCCTGGTACCGATGTCATTAAACATTCCACACACACACAAACGCACTTAAAAACACACACACACACACACACACACACCCACACACACACACACACTGTCACACTCACAGACGGAACCTTACTTAAAACACACACACACACACACACACACACACACACACACACACACACACACACACACACACACACACACACACACAAACTCAATTAAAAAAACAGACACACACACACACACACACACACAGTCGCACTCATAGACAAAACCTAACTTAAAACATACACACAGATAAAAAAAACACATACTCACTTTAAACACGCACAAAAAGACACTTAAAACACACACAAAGCACACACTGAAAACACACACACACTTTAAAAACACACGCACACTGTTCTGTAGCCGTGCTAATGTCCTCATTAACATGAGCGACATCACTTGACGATCAAAGTGTAAACTGTGTAATCCCCGCCGCTGGCTGCTAGGTGTTGATGTGCGGCTGCGTTCCGCGCGGTAACGTCTCCCTAATGCTGTCCTCTGTGGCTGCTCATCAGCACTGGATCAGGCAGCACTGCCTGCCTTGTAATGGAGCCCCACAACCATGCATTGTGCGCACACACTCACACACACAATCACAGGCAGGAACCTTAACGCATAATGAAAACTTAAATGCGATAGTCCGACGCCAACACACACAGACACACACACACACACATTATCACACACACAGTCCTACTCCCATAAGTCTCTATTCTCCGGCCCACTGCAGCTGTCTCATATCCTAATGCCGTTTTGATTAGTTGTGTGATTTTCTTCAGCTCACACACACTCATACACCACACACACACACACACACACACACACACACACACACACACACACACACACACACACACACACACACACACACACACACACACACAATCATACACCTCAACCAGGGAGTGAAAGAAAAGCAACGAGAGGCATGGGGTAAAGAAGAACACCCAGCAAATCTCACTTCCATATCCTCTGAACCCCCCATCAGTCACCCAGCCTGTCTTCTTGTCTCACTGCTCGTGTCCCCCGCCCCAAGTGAGGAACTTGTCTCACTGCCCTGCTTGTGTCCCCCACCCCAGGTGAGGAAGTACCTGCTGATGCTGGACGTTCGTAAGGACCACGTCAAGTTCTGGCGTCCCCAGGTGCTGCTGATGGTGTCCAACCCCCGCACCGCAGTGGGCCTGATATCCTTCATCAATGACATCAAGAAGAGCGGCCTCTACGTCCTGGGACACGTGCAGCTGGGGGAGCTGAGTGAGTTGTGGAGCAGGGGTCCCAACACTGCCTGGAACAGTGGTCTGCATTAGATGACTAGGTCTAGATTGCAGGATAAAACAGAAAATGGGCCTATTGTACCTTTAAGCACATGCTATTGAATGCATAACGTCTTAATGGCTGATCTGGTAAGTTGCTGATTTATTGCTGATGCGATTCAAGCAAGGGCAACAAAAAAATCTTAAAGCATTTCTTAAAGGGGTCATGGGTTTGGTTTTCATTTGAAAAAGTTTGTTTAAAGTTATTTTTATAAAAATACTGATCATTCCATCTCTATAAGCATATCTGCACAATATAAACCCTCTAGATTGAGCAATATCTACAAATCATCTTGTTTGCCTGTGAGGCAACAAACTAGATGATGGCTGGCAGTGTCAATCTTGCTAATTTTAGAGGTTAAGACTAACTTTGTTTATATCGTTAACCGCAATGACATAATTTCCCATCCAATAGTTAGAAGAGGATGCCAACCTGCAGGTTGTCCTTTGAGCATTGCTTCCAGGGAGCGTCTCTCTAATATTGTTGGAATGACGCAGTGGTAAAGTGTCCAGCATGCCTGGGTTTGTCCCTGTGTGAACCCGAGGGTTTAGGGTCCTCCTTCTGCTTACCAATTAAAAGCCACAATTCACAATTGAATAACTACAAAAGTCAAGGGACAAGGTGTGCCGATTCATTTATTTATTATTATTCGGTGAGGGTCACAAAAATACATCCTCTGCCTGGATATATTCACATCAGCCACATTTAGCAAACTGCCCTTCAATTCATCATCGGGTTTCTCAGGGTTGAATATGGGGGTTAAAAACACGTGACATTCTTGTTCAGCATTTCATTAAATCAGCAAGATACAGAAAGATACAAATACTGCCTCTACACCGAGGGATAAAGAAATGAGGTGTAAGGGAGACCAGATGCCCTCATCTGAAAGAAACAGGTCTGCATCACGCTGCTGTGAAGAGTTCTCTGATGGAGATCACATACAGGCACAGGGCTCGCACCTTTTCTTCTTCTGAGCAAGGATTTATTCCTATGAGTCAGGCTAGTGCCAGCACATCACCCAACAAAAAGGGCCAGGTGTGCTTTGCTCAGTTGTTTGAGTCTAGTTTGAACATGCAGTGGTTTGGATATTCAACCTCATCTTAACCTGACCGCCCCAAACTCCAACCCTTAGAGAATATACACACACACACGTGCTGTTCATGTTTATTAGATATTGAAGAGACAGAGCCCTCTCATGAGCAGCGTATGCCATTCATGTACACAAAATCACATTGTTGTAGTCTAACTGAGTGTGTATGTTTTATGTGTGTGTGAGTGTGTGTGTATGTCTTCCCCAGTGGCCATTTTATTTTGATTCAGCAGGTCCTATATCTATATTGAATTTTGTTTGTTCATTTCCAAAATACAACTTAAAAGTCCCCCATTGCTGCAGAGCTATGGCATGATTATTTTTTTTCAGGCTTTGGACGTCCCGCGAGGACTAAAATGCATATTGTTGTTAATGTTGTTTTGTTTCTTTATGTGCGTTGTTTCTTTGTTTTGTTTAGTGATGATTGATGGCCTGCCTCCTTCCTTTATCTCTTCCCAACCATCTCCCTTCCCTATCCCGCACTCGCCCTTCTAACTCTACACCGCTCTCGCCCTCTCTCTCACTCTCACTCACTCTCTCTCTCGCTCTTTCTTAAACCTCCCCTCCCTCCCTTCAACTTTCACACTAATCTCAATTACTGCTCCCACATCTCTTATGTTTCTCATTCTCCATCTCCCTTTCTCGTCTTCCTCCCCTCTTGGTCCCTCCTCCCTGTCTTTGTTGTCTCCCCTGCCTTTGTTGCCCCCCATTGCCTCACCACGGGTCTCTCTTCTCCGGTGCAGATACCCTGCCGTCCGACCCCCTGCAGTCCCAGTACGACTCCTGGCTCTCCCTGGTGGACCACCTCAACATCAAGGCCTTTGTCAACCTGACGCTGGCCACCTCGGTGCGCCACGGGGTGCAGCACCTGCTCTTCATCTCCGGGCTGGGTCAGTACTGGGTCATTGCCCGCTGCTGAGCAAAACATCACTGTTTCAGAGCAGTGGAACACGAACCTTTGACATAAGAGCTTTTCACTTTAGTGTGGAGGGGGGAATACCTAAGGGCTAATGGGTGATTTGATGTTTTTATTATTTTTATTATTTATTAAATTTGTCTATATTTTATATTTTATATATATATATGTATATATACACATAAATATATTAGTGCTGTCAAGCGATTAAAATATTTTATCCCGATTAATCACATTAATGTCATAGTTAACTCACGATTAATCGCGAGCAATTTTTTTTCTATGCTAAATATCCCTTGATTTCTTTCTCCCATGAATTGTTCTCATTTTAATGCTCTTATCAACATGGAGAAGTGCATCGGCTTGCCTTGTGCAAATGTTTTTTTATTGATAACAACATTGGCATATACTGATCAAAACAGGACGATACAAAAAAAAAGCCTATCGTACAATTAAACGATGAACATACAAACATACTGCGTTGAACATAGCAGTCAGGCTACTGCTTCTTTGTTTTGAGCCAAAGGAAAAAAAATCAAAAATCGATATCTATATTTTTTTAAATTAAAATAATTGCGTTAATCGCGCGATAAAAAGATTAACGCCGTTAAAATTGGTTTGCGTTAACGCCGTTAATAACATGTTTAACTGACAGCACTAATATATATATATACGCCTTCTTGCCTTGGTAGGTGGGATGCGTCCCAACACCCTGGTCCTTGGTTTCTATGACAACAACCCCCCGGAGGACAAGCTGCTGGGCCTGGTGCTCTCCTCCTCTGGCCCCCGGGACCCCGAAGACCAGCAGCAGCAGAAGCCCTTCCACTTCCCGTCTCTGCGGGGAGACGCAGCAACTGGAAAGAGCATGGACCCACAGGAGTACGTGGCGGTGATCGCGGATGCCATCAAGATGCTGAAGAACGTGGCGCTGGCACGGTACTTTCACGACTTCCAGCGGACGCGCGCCCTGTCGCCCGCGGAGAAAGGCGCGGGGGTGTATGTGGACGTGTGGCCCGTCAACCTGCTGCGGCCCGACAGCAGCAGCTACGTGGACACCTGCTCCCTCTTCCTGCTGCAGCTCGCCTGCATCCTCAACATGGTGCGCGCCTGGCGCCGGGCACGGCTCCGCCTCTTCCTGTGCGTGGAGGAAGGGCGCAGCCTGCGGGGCACCAAGGAGAAGCTGGGCCAGCTGCTGAAGGAGCTGCGCATCAAGGCCACGGTGTACACGGTGCCCTGGGACAGCCAGGTTGCGCTGCACTGGCAGCGGCAGAGCCGGGCAGAGAAGAGGCCCCTGGACCCCGCCCAGGAGCAACCAGAGCAGGAGGAGGATAACCAGGAGGAGCCGGAGGTGGAAGAGGAGGAGGAAGAGTACGTCAACAGCTTCCCCAGTAACGGGGCGCGCCTCAGCGACGACTACCTGCTGGCCGTCAACAGGCTGATCCTGGACCAGCCCTGCCTGTCTCCTGCCGTGCGATTCCTGTACTTGCCCCGCCCCCCGGCCGACACGCGCCGCTACACCACCTACCTGCGCCAGCTGGACCTGCTCACCCTCAACCTGGGGCCCACGCTGCTCATCCACGGGGTCACGCCCGTCCTCACCACCGACCTCTGATCTCGCCGCCGCCTTCTGTACTGGCAACCAGAGAAGAGGCCCCGGCTCATTTAAGTTACTGAAAATAGCCGATGTGCATCGAAGGGGGGTGAGGTCTTAATATCCGGAGGTCAAAAGTACGCCAGTACTTCTCTAATTCCATCTCAAACCCAACCCTTAAGATAAGGCTAAATTCAGTTAATAAATCCAATGTTATTTTTTTTGGCTCCAATTTTTTAGTGGGAAATTTTAATTTGTTCTTGTGACCAAAAACCGTCAAATGAACTTTCAATGTATGTGAGGCAGCACTGCACTAAATTATCAGTAGATAAAGGTTTTCAGTTGAAACATTATTTTTTTTTACTGGAGGTATTTTTTACACTTTCCCTGTAATTCATTTTAGGGCCATTGCTTGGCAAATTACACGTTTGAAATGCTTAGAGAAAACACTGTTTCACAACATGTAATACCCACTGAATTAGGATGGTGAATATCAAGGTTGTTTCAATCCCTATTCAGAGCTATTTGATACATTTTGTAAAATTTCAGGATAAGTAAAACTTATCCTGAGTACTCTCCAGGCATAACGCTAAAAAAACACTTTTAGAATTATCATTTTTACTATATCTTCGACCAGAAGTGGAAGATTCCAGTCAGGACTTTTCTCCCTTCTGAACCTGAGGTCCTGCTCTGCCTGAGGATTTCATACCTGGCTGATTTGCACAGCGGTTTGAACTTGAGCCAAATGCAGCCTCGACTATGAGGTTTAAACCTCTCTCTCCTCCTGACAGACACTTGAAATTAAATGACTTGGCCCAGCATACATCCCATCATATTCTATACATTTCTTTGTACGATCTAAAAAAATAAGGTATCTTTGTTCTTTCTTTGTACTTCCAGTCCTCTCGTTATTATTAGCTTATGTTCTATTGTGGTACAATTAGCCAGAATATTAGTTGAAAACCAAGTGCAGAACATTACAAAATGGTAATATTATATTTAATTTGCCACAGCAATTCCCCAAAATATATTTTTTACATATATATATATATATCTGAGTGAACAAAGACAACCATAACGGACGTGCATGACAATGCCGTGAGTGAGTAGATCGAAGGAGAATAGTTGTAATTATGTTCATAATAATGATAATCCTTCTTGAAGTCATTCTTTATTTCTGAGACTCATGGCTTCACTGTAACTTTCTGACTTAGAACCCCTTGCCTTTATTGGGACGGCGCTGTTTGTATAACTAACTACTAAACTTTGACTGTGGACCTTGACCGGTCGACCAATCTGCCAAAGTGCCAGTTGGAAAATGATGTGGCATCCTAAATCTAACAAGGCCTGAAATCAATACACTCTGCCAAGGATATATGAAATATCAATGAATTAATGTCATCATGTTGGGCTCCTCAAAAGATATGACCCTCATTTGGTATACTTTGTAGCTGGTTGTAGCATTTGATTATATATCTAATCCAAGGTCTGTAATACATTCCGCTGTTATTTAAAATGAATGCTTATTATGTATTAGATGTATTATTAATTTAATTTGATTCGCCAAAACAACTAATGTAAAGTTACATTCACCTGCGAGGCCTCAATCCTGGATTAGATAGATATTTAACCAATTGTTAACATGACATAGGCATGTTCAGAGAGTAGATATATCAGATCTATAACTACATCAAAAAGTTTTCAAAATCTCATTAAAACCAACGTATTGGATATTCATACTATTCAGAATGGTCTCAAAGGGTTGGTACTTAACTATTGTTGTTTTGGTGACACTATAAAACAACTATGTCTTCAAATAAAAACCATCTTTTCTTTCAGAAAATGTCAAGATTTAGAATGACAACATGCACTCCTATAGAAATATACGTAAACCTCTATAATTATATATATTAAAGTATGTTTCCTCATTAGGAACCCCTGTGTTTGTACCAATTTATTTATATATTTATTTATGTGTTCAGTCAATTTCCCATGAGCTGATTTATGCTAGAGATGTGAAACTTGGCAGCCACAATGAAGTTGGACACGGCTACTCAGAAATTACATATTCTGCTGCCATGACAACACAGCAAAGCATACATCTTCCACCCATTCCGCTCGCTGTTTTAGAACTACCAAACTTGTTACAGAGGGAAACCCACCATGCTGAACATGATACTATCTTTGATTGCCAAGTCTTTGAAGTATAACAATTCCTAGACAATTTGACTAACAACACCAGACTTATGAGGAAGAACATACTACGAAGAACAGTCTAAACAAAGAAAACTGTTGACAGATAGAGCCAATAAACAATATGACCATCATTGACCATCATTGATTGTAGGGTCGGCCTAACTCAGGAGGTAGAGTTGTCTTGTAACCGAAAGGTATCTAGTTCGATCCCCAGCTCCTCCTAGCTGAGAGTTGATGTGTCCCTGAGCAAGACACTTAACCCTACCTGCTCCTGATGAGTTGAGGGGTATTCCACAAAGCCGGTTTTATCACATAACCGGGTAAGTTAACCCAGGGTTTGCAGTAACTCTAGGTTTTCCGTTCCAAAATGAACACGGTATGTTAGTTACTATAGAAAAATATGCTCTGAATCAAACCTGGTCGGAGCAGGTTTTGCGCAGGTTAAGGTTGGAACATAAATCGGTTTTGGGTATTTAAACCCGCGTTCACCGCAGATTTCAGGTGTTCACAATGGCATGCCCTTTTGATGAGAAGCCTGTTGATATCGGAGCGCAAATTATTTGTGCAATCCGCCTAAAATACAAGAAAAACAGAAAAACCTAAATTCAACCAGTGGGGTACCCTCACATGGCCCCTGACTCTCTGAGGAGGTACCCCGAGGTACCCCCTCCATGCCAGGGCGCCCTGGATTTATTGCTATTGCCAGCTCCTCCACCGTTGTCAAGACAATTTGAGGGCCAGATCCAGTCTGCCGATTGTCGGCCTTTATACGATTGGCTTAAAAAAAAGGGCTTATTTAAATTCAGGAGTGATAAATATGGTATGACAATTTAAATGCTGGACTGACAAAATATAGCCTATGTAGGCCAATACGATGGTGGGAAAAGCATACCAGTTTGTATGAGGTTTTTATACTTCATTTTTATTTGATTCGCTGACCGCTTGGGAGCCATCAGAGTAGGCCTACATATTTTTTAGAAGAAAAGGGTTATGTGGTAGGAACGCTAAGAATGCTTAACTGGGATATTAATAGATTCATGGCTCAAATATTAATCATCATGCTTTTGACATGTAACTTACGCATTTACGCGGTCAGCGATCCACTGCCAGGCTTTGGTTCTCTGGGTTGCAGAAGCTTTAGCGTTCCCTTTTCTTGTGATAATGTCCTTCTCCTCGTCATAGCTCTCCAGGAGTACCTGGAGTTCCATGTCATTGAAATAAGCGGCCCGTTTTGCCATTTCGATCAGGGTTTCCATTATCCATACATCACGTCTTTATAAGTTTACATGGACACGCACAACCCTGTGTTAACCAACCCCATGTTGATTGAACTAATTCATAACCCGTGCGGTGGAACCGACAGCTCTGGTTTAGTTGGCACAGGGTCATCAACCTAGAGTTCAACTCTGTTTTTTTTAAACCTCCGATCGTGGAATACCCCTCTGGCTGTCGCCTTGCATGGTTGACTCTGCTGTCGGTGTGTCAATCCACCCTATTTTAACGGTCTGAAACGCAATTGAGAAGCGCCAAGCGCAAGTAGCTTTGTGGGCGGTTCTATGGCGATGTGGCTATTTTACCGGTGCAAAAATGACTCTTGCCCCCGGCGCAAATCTAAAATGGGTTGGTCTGAAGTAGCCTAATTACCAGTAGGTGTGGTTTGGGCGTAACATGCAATAAACCAATGAGAGTGCCAGCTCCCATCCCCTTTAAGAGCCATGAGCGCATTTGAATCTGACGACTTGTTTTTGACACCGCGTCTGCAGTCTCCGATGAGACAGATGCACATGAATTTCAAACTTCAAATGGCTCAGTTTATGGCCAAATAATATGGCCTAATTCACACATGGAATAAGGTTTTCTTCCACAACTTCAGAAATACTGTATACGCCTGCATTCATTAATTATTTTACACATACACACACGCGAGCCCGCATTCATTCATTCTCACTCGCGGTAAAACAATGTTTTCTCATGATCAAATACTCATCATTCCTAAAAGTTATGGGCATGTACACGATGTCTGTGTCAACAAAATATGTGTTTGCTGTACGGTGTTTGCAAATGCATTGATTTAAAAGTACAACTTATTACCGCTGTATCAGCTGTTCTTTTCCAAATAATTTACCAAGAATGTGTGACTAGGTAGATGAGAGAAGCAAAGTGAATGCGCGAGGTGCACAAGCAACATTATGCATGCGCCCTTAAAATAGCATCTGAACAACACGCCACTGACTTTAAAGCAGGTATTTCCTGGTTTGTGGCGCAAGTGATTTCTGAAACTGCAAAATAGCACCAGGGAACGTTTGCGCCAGAACACGCCTCCTCCCTTCGCCGAACCCTCCTTGGGGCGCAAGATCATTCCCTAATTTATCGACGCGTTGTGCGGGAGGGAAAAGAACGCTCTGCGCCAGTTGCAAACTAGCAACGACACATGCGCCAGTGAGAAAGTTAATTGTGCCGGATGCAAGATAGGGCCCAATGTGTGTATTAACCAATGTAAGTCGCTTTGGATAAAAGCATCTGCTAAATGCCCTAATTGAAATTGTAATTGACCAATCCCAATTAATCAGCAGAGGTTATAGCTCCACAATATATGACCATGTCATGATGTGTGAGGTGTCAGGTGTAGGCGAAATCTGAACCCAAATGCATAATAAAGTTCCAAAATATAAAGCAGAGCAAAGCGTCAGCACAAACATTAACAAAAATCAACTCCTGCTTCTCAGCAGGAAATAAAAAAAGAAAAAGGCAAAAGGCCAAAACCGAACAAAGAAAGAAAAGCCAGGTCACCTTTCAGGAGAGTAGTCCAGGAGCAGGCAAAAGGTCAAACCGTTGGTAAACCTGGAATGAGGCGGACAAGCAGGCAGGCAGAAGCAGGGAAGAAAGAACTGACTAGCCGAGCTAGTGACAGGTATTAAACAATCTGACAAGGTGAAACTAACAACACTGGTTACAAATAGTCTGGGTATTAACAACACAATTTGGAACAGGTGAGCAGGGAAGAAAAGGCGGGGAACAAAACAAAGGCAGGATGTTGAGAGGCGGAGTCAGAGGCAGAATGGACTAGTGAGAGACGGAGTCAGAGGCAGTATGCTGAAGAAAGATGAGAGGCGGAGTCAGAGGCAGGATTGACAGGTGAGAGGCGGAGTCACAGGCAGGATGAACAGGTGGGAGGCGGAGTCAGTGGCACAACAAACAGACACAGAATATCCAGCTGGAAGCCACAGAGTCAATGAGTCCAAGAGGGTCTGATAATTGAATCCAGATCATCGAGGAATTCTTGTTGAGATATAGAAGGGTCTGAGTTCATCGGGACACGTCCTTCCAAATGTCAAGGAACGATCGAAATGTCCTTAGGGTTAGTAACTTCTTTATGCCCGTTGGCCGAGCATAGGCCATTGACGACGACTCTCCACTCAGCACGGCTCTGGGCTCTCTTCTCCCCCCCCCCCCAGCTGGATCCAAGCCTCTTCAGCTCCGCCTCCGTGTCCCGTCTCCAGGTGTTCCTGGGGCGTCCCCTCTTCCGCTTCCCCTGGGGGTTCCAGGTCAGGGCCTGCCGTGTGATGCTATCTGCGGGTTTTCTCAGTGTGTGGCCTATCCATCCCCATTTTCTTCTCAGGATCTGTTCTGCTACTGGCTCCTGGCTTCCTCTCTCCCACAGCTCTTTGTTGTTGATTTTGTCTGGCCACCGGATTCTAAAGATGCGGCTCAGACAGGTGTTTATAAAGGTCTGGATCTTCTGTAATGTCTTCTTCGTCATTCTCCACGTCTCTGAACCATAGAGAAGGATGCTTTTGACATTAGTGTTGAAGATGCGCACTTTAGTTGATGTTGCTATTACTTTGGAGGCCCAGATGTTCTTCAGGATAATGAAAGCTACTCTGGCTTTGCCTACCCTGGCCAAGACGTCGCTGTCTGTGCCCCCCTGATGGTCTATGGTGCTGCCAAGGTAGGTGAAGGAGTCAACTTCCTGAATGGGTCTGTCATCTATATTGACAGGGTTGGTGGTAGGGGTGTTAATCCTCATCAGTTTAGTCTTCTCCATGTTTATCCTGAGGCCTGTTCCAAGGGATGTTGTTGCCAGTTTTGTAGTCTTGTTGCATCTGCTTGTGATTATGGGACAGACTAGCCAGGTCATCAGCGAAGTCGAGGTCTTCAAGTTGTTTCCAGAGGGTCCACTGTATGCCGGTCTTGCTTCCTGTTGTGATGGTCTTCATAATCCAGTCAATGACTAGAAGAAACAGGAAAGGTGACAGTAGACATCCCTGCCGAACTCCTTTCTTGACCTAACAACTGTGTGACAGTTGGCCTGCGTGTAGGACCTTGCAAGACATTCCCTGGTAGGTGTTTTGAACCAGGGAAATAATCTTCTCTGGGATGCCATAGTGCCTCAGTAGTTTCCACAAGGTCTCTCTGTCCACACTGTCAAATACTTTCTCGTAGTCTATGAAGTTGATGTAAAGGGGGGAGTTCCATTCTATTGACTGTTCTATAATGATGCGTAGGGTGGCGATCTGGTCTGTACAGGATCGATTGCTCCGGAAGCCTGCCTGTTGGTCTCGTAACAGGGGATCAACTGCAGCCTTTATTTTATCTAATAGAATTCTGTTCAGGACTTTGCCTGGTGCAGACAAGAACATGATTCCCCTGTAGTTGTTGCAGTTGGTGAGGTCTCCCTTTTTTGGTATCTTTATGATAACTCCCTCCTTCCAGTCTTCTGGTATTGTCTCTTCTTCCCAGACTTTGGTGAAGAGGCTGTGGAGCACGTCGGTGGTAGTCTTCAGGTCCGCCTTGATTGCCTCAGCTGGTATTCCGTCTGGTCCTGCCGCTTTTCCTAGTTTCAGAGCTTTGATAGCTTTCCTAATCTCTGCCCTGCTGGGTTTGAGGTCTATTGGTAGCTCCGTCTCTGCTGGTGGGATGTCCGGTGGTTCTTCTGGAGCCGATCGATTCAGTACTTCTGTGAAGTGTTCGGCCCATCTTCTCCTCTGGTCTTCTGTTGTTGTCAGTTTGTTTCCTTCTTTGTCTTTCACTGGCTTGTCTGTCTGTTGGAACCTTCCTGCTAACTTCTTGGTGATCATGTAGAGGTCTTTCAGGTTTCCTTGTCCGCTTGTTGGGCCAGGTTTTCTATGTGGGCCCTTTTGTCCTTCCGAAAACTCTTCTTCACCTCTTTGTTGACCTGTGTGTATTCTTCCTGAGCCTTTGCCTTTGATGATCTTGTTTTGCTTGTGTTTAGTTTCTCCTTCTTCTCCTTCCTCTCCTTCAGTCGCTGGAGTGTGTCAACAGAGACCCAGTCTTTATGATTTGTAGTCTTCTTTCCCAGTACTTCTTCACAGGTGTCCAGATACATCTTCCTTGTCTGTTGCCAATGAGTCTCGGTATCTCCATCTTCAAACTGCTCCTGTAGGATCTGGTATCTGTTCCTCAGGCTGATTTGATAACCTTTCTCTATTTCTTGGCTCCTGAGCAGTCCAACGTTGTATCGTTTTCTTGTACTGGTGGTTGTGGGGCGCTTTTTTAGCCGAAGCTTAACAGTCATCAGCAGGAGGTGGTGGTCGGACGCTGCATCAGCCCCTCTCTTGGCTCGCACATCTTGACATGACCTCCTGAACTTACGGCTGATGCACATGTGGTCGATTTGATTCTCTGTGAAGTGGTCTGGAGATCTCCATGTGGCCTTATGGATTTGTTTGTGAGGGAAGATGCTGCCTCCTATGACCAGCTGGTTGTGGGAGCACAGGTCGGCAAAACGTTCTCCGTTCTCGTTCATCTGGCCCAGGCCGTGTGCTCCCATGATGTCTTCATAGCCTGTGCTGTCAGAACCGATCTTGGCATTGAAATCCCCCATTAGAATGGTGATGTCTTTTGCTTTCTGTCCATCCAGCACGGCTTGCAGCTGGTCATAGAATGCATCTTTCTTGTCCTCTTCGGCATCATTGGTTGGGGAGTAGCATTGAATGATGTTTAGTTTAATACTGTCTTTCTTGGTTGCAAATTGAGCTGTGATGATTCTTGAGTTCACCGGTTCCCACCCGATGAGAGAGCGCTGTGCTTCTGGAGCCAGCATCAGGGCCACCCCTTCTGTGTGGTAGGGTAGGCACCATCTTCAGTGTGCCCGGAGAAAAGCAACGTCTCCCCTGAGCTTAGTCTCATCTGCCCTGCTAGTAGCCACCGGGTCTCGCACAGTCCCAGGAGAGAGATGTTGTAGTTTCTCATCTCCTGAGCTACCTGGGCTATCTTCCCTGTGTCAAACATGGTTCTAATGTTCCATGTGCCCATTTTTGTGGTGGTCCTGGGGGTCAGAAGGGGGGTCGGCCTTGCAGCTTCCTTACGGGTTTGACTTGATTGCTTCATGAACCTCCTCTGTGGAGGCCCCTCCTCTCCCAGGCCATGTTGGTTTAGAATAGTCGTTGATGCTTCAGTAACTTGTTTAGTTTTCTAGGTGGGGTTGTTGGCCCTACGTTAACCCCCAACTTGGAGGACCAGTTGCTTTTCTGTTAGGGTGTGCTCCCTTAGCCTTTTGTCTCCATAGACTCACCCGTAGGCAGCAGGGCTATTCCCCCATAGCTGGTGGGTTCGATCCCGTACAACTTAGCCTGGAACCTCAAGGAACCAGTTGACGTGTGTGGCCGCGGGGAGGCGTTGTACGAGTCTTGGCAATGGAGGGGCTATATACCGGCGGAGAAGACTTACGCACCTCTGCTCCTCTTTTCACCCCCGGGAACAGGGGGCTAGCCGGCGGCAGTAGCTGAAAGCAAAGTATCAAGCAGAGGTGACATGTACCATGCACTAACTACATGCACTACTACATGCACTACTACTCCAACACCACTGCACTAGACGCATCACATGCCCTGTGTGTAAACACACACGTTAGTAACTTGATATGTATCTATTTATTAACTGTGCTTAAACTGTCTCCCAAGAGAAAACAAATGAAGATAAGGACATATGTGTGCGGACCTGAAAGTAGACTAATACCACATTCATTGATAACACAGTGTCAACAAATATAGGAAACATATTTTCAAAGACATTATCGTCATAGCTATATTGGACATGTTGAGATAGTACGTCTTTTATTACAGCAATAGCATTTAGCGGCCATACCACCCTGAACACGCCCAATCTCGTCTGATCTCGGAAGCTAGGCAGGGTCAGGCCTGGTTAGTACTTGGATGGGAGACTGCCTGGGAATACCAGGTGCTCTAAGTGGTGTTGGGTGGTGGCCAATAGGTGGAACTCTTCCCTCTGGCCCCTTCCCTCATCAATCCCGATGCCTCAGTGCAGTGACGGGGACACGGTGCTGTGGAAGGTGCTATCCTTCATAGGAGACGTAAAACCGAGGTCCTGACTCACTGTCGTCATAAAAGATCCCAGGACTCTTATCGCAAAGAGTAGGAGTTTTCCCAGTGTCCTTGCCCAACCAGGCTAATTCAATCTGGCCCCCCTAATAATCCTCCTGTCCAATTGGCTGACTCATTAGTTCCCTCATTCTCCACCTCAAGCTGGTGTGTGGTGAGCGTTCTGGCGCAGATTGGCTGCCGTGCATTAGCCAAGTGGGTGCTACACACTTGTGGTGGGGAGTTAGATCCCCCCCTTCACTGTAAGCGACTTTGGGTCATTGAAAAGCGCTATATAAATATAATGAATTATTATTATTATTATTACTACTCTAAACTCTACTCTATATTTTCTCTTTATGCCTCAATACATATTTTTATTAGGAGATGAAGGTGTAGCAGGACAGGGGGAGCAGCAGGGTATGGTAGGTATGGTCCAACAATGGTTTAGTAGTTATAACAGAGTAGTACACTACGTTTTGAGTTCTTATTCTTTAAGTTATATTGTTTTAGTGAAACATTTGGGGTCAAATAAAGGAAGTCAAAAGCCATTGACTTCTTCGATCAAGTGATATTGCAGCTTTTTGAAGCAAAACTGCGTATTTTTAGTCAAATAAAAGGTATTTTAACCAACTGAACTGTTTCACAAATTAAATGTCTTTGTTGCGAGATGCCTATTTAAAAATGGTGGCATATCGTCATTATTATATTGTTTTGGAGATTATTTTCTACCCTACAAAGCCTTGTCCTCTTTTGCAAGAGCAAAAAGACAACAGCAAGAGCAGAGCCGTGCTTAAACACAGTTCAACCTTTGAGTTGCTTTTGAAAGATGCCATATGAGCTGGTTTATAACTTGCAAACAATAAAAAAAAATTAAAAGGTATATATTACCTGATCAATTTACAGAGTAGGACTCATCGTTGCCCGTCGAGCTTAAGATATAATTACTGCATTCGTATCACATTATAATGCTGCGCTTGGCTCGTTTTGCTCTCGTGTTTATTCTCAACCTGGCAACACACATGAGCTTGAGTCTGGGGCAGGCAGCGACAAACAACTCACCAGTATTGTGAATTTGGACTTCAGTACCTATTTAGTACAATCAATATGACATATTGTACCTTGCTCTTATGGATAGAAATAACCTCATCTTCATTATGACTTGATCCCTAATGCTGCTTGTAAATCACATCTTTATGAAAGTTGTTTGAAAGTTGTTCATTCAAACCAAACCGTTTCCTGGTATGTCCAAACTCAGCTGCGTTATCAGTAGAGAGCGGGGAGGGGAATGGGAGGCCTGATAGCAGGAGAGCTCCGAGATCGAGAGGAGGACATGGGTTTTGAGGCGGGGGTGTGTGTGTGTGTGTGTGTCTGGTGGGGGGGGGGGGGGTTGGGGGTGTGTAGCTGCTAAATTACATTGTCCCACAGTCAGCCTCCACTGCCAGCTTGGACAGGGAAGGCTTCTCAGTGTGTTCTCCATGAGGGGGGGGGGGGGGGGGGGGGGATTGGGTGAAGACACTAAGCACAAAAATAACTGAAGTCCATTCACTGACAGTTGACACTGTGTGTGTCAACTGTCAGTGACATCCGCCGACATCCGCCGAGCGAGGACCACGATTTGTGTCCCGAATCCTTCCCCCATGACCCTGTGATATGAGCGTGTGTCTGTGTGTGTGTGTGTGTGTGTGTGTGTGTGTGTGTGTGTGTGTGTGTGTGTGTGTGTGTGTGTGTGTGTGTGTGTGCAAAATCTTCCAGCAAAAGAACAAATTTAAAGCATCATGGATGCACCCACGTTCCAAACATTGGCACCTGATTGACTATATCATCGTGAGGCGTAGCGACATCAGAGATGTTCTTCTAACCCGGGCCATGAGAGGTGCAGAATGCTGGACAGATCCTCGCATGATAATGAGCAAGGTCCTCATGAAAGTGCGACCCCCGATGCGGAAACGTGGATCCAGTAGGAGGCGCTTAGACTGTGCCCGTCTGGAAGACACCATGACTAGGAACGAGTTCCGTCGCTCCCTGGCTGAGAAACTAGGGGAGCTGGAACTTCTCTTGAGTGGTGAAAATGCCACAGAACATCAGTGGACCGCTGTTACTCCAGCCCTTCATGAAGCAGCAGCCCAAACGATTGGCTTTAAAAGCAAGAACCATCAAGACTGGTTTAATAACAACTCTGAGTCTATCCATAACCTGCTAAGCAACATGCACAAAGCACATCAGGAAACCCTAAATAACCCCTCATCCAGCACTACCAGGCAGTGATGGCAGAAAGCTCGACAGGAAGTGCAGAAAACTCTGCGGACCATGCAGAACGAGTGGTGGACGGAGAAGGCACAGGAAATTCAGTCATTTGCCGATATAAATGATATGTACAATTTCTACAACGCAGTGAAGTCTATCTACGGCCCAAGGAGTCATTGCATCACTCCCCTGAAATCAGCAGATGGGCTTAAAGTCCTGAAAGACCAGGATAGCATCCTAGGGAGGTGGGCTGAGCATTTTAACACCCTGCTGAATCAGAATTCTGATGCAGACTTCACTATCTTGAAGGAACTGCCTGAATTTCCCCCTATGGACCACCTCAGCCAACCTCCAACCTTCCTGGAAGTTCTGTCAGCTGTCCGCACCCTGAAGAATAACAAGTCTCCGGGCTTTGACAATATCCCTGCAGAACTGCTTAAACAGGGAGGGTACCTGTGCACAAGAACATTACACCAGTACATCACCAAGGTTTGGGCTGATGAAAACATCCCACAACAATGGAGAGATGCCAGCATTGTTACCATATTTAAGAACAAAGGTGATAAGGCCATCTGTGGTAACCATAGGGGCATATCACTTCTTGCTGTGGCAGGCAAGGTCCTGGCCAAGGTGATGCTTCGAAGGCTCATTAATAACATCACAGAGTCAATGCTACCCGAGTCACAGTGCGGGTTTAGAAAGAACAGGAGCACAGTCGACATGGTCTTCACAACTCGGCAACTCCAAGAAAAGTGCAGGGAGCAACATAAAGACCTGTTCATGGTTTTTGTCGACCTCTCCAAAGCCTTCGACACTGTGAAGAGAGATCTCTTGTGGGATGTCCTAATGCGGATTGGTTGCCCCATCGAGTTCGTCAACATCCTCCGTCAATTTCATGATGGAATGACTGCTAGGGTGTCCATAAGAGGTCAAGAGTCTAGCCCTTTCCCAGTGTGCACAGGGGTAAGACAAGGGTGTGTAATGGCACCAATGCTTTTTAACATCTTCCTCTTATGCGTCACCCAGCTTCTCCACAAGGGTATTGAAGAAAACAGTGGGGTGACAGTAGAGTATAGGCCGACTTAGGTATTCTCTCCCCCTACGTCAAATCCCACTCCAGAAACCTGGGTGTCATCTTTGATTCTAATTTCTGCTTTGACAAGCAAATTGCTGCTGTGGTCAAGAGCAGTTTTTACCAGCTCAGAGTCATTGCCAAGATGAAACCCCATTTATCACTTCACAATCTGGAAATAGTAATACACGCCTTCATCACATCACGGCTGGATTACTGCAACTCCCTTTACCTAGGACTCCCTCAATCACTCCTCTCTCGCCTTCAGTTGGTCCAGAGCTCCGCAGCAAGGCTGCTGACTGGATCCAGAAAGCGGGATCATATAACCCCCATCCTAGCATCCCTTCACTGGTTGCCCATCCAGCACAGAATTCATTTTAAAACCGTACTTATGGTTTTTAAAGCCCTAAATGGCCTGGCCCCGCCCTACATTACAGAGCTCATCCACCACCACTCAGCACCCAGGTCCCTAAGATCAGGTAGCTTGGGTCTCTTACACGTTCCACGCACTAGGCTAAAACAGAGGGGTGACAGGGCTTTTGCTGTGGCTCCCCCCCGCCTTTGGAACGAGCTGCCGCCTGCAGTCAGAAACGCTCCTTCCATCACCATTTTTTAATCTAGGCTTAAAACACACCTTTTCTCCCTGGCCTTTCCTCCCCTTTTGTGATATCTCGTTTATTTTATATGTTTTTATCTATGTCTATGTATGTGGTATGTGTTCCTTTATATGCCTCTTTGCACCATGTACGGCACTTTGGCCAGTGAAAACTGTTTTTAAATGTGCCTTATAAATAAATTTTACTTACTTACTTACTATAGGCTGGATGGTAACCTCTTTAACATCAGGAGGCTGCATGCGAAAACCAAACTGCATAAAGTAAGGATACTTGAGATGCAGTATGCAGATGATTGTGCTATTGTATCTCACTCTCCACAATGCCTCCAGTCTGTTCTAGATGCAGCAGTTAGGGCATACAGCAGGATGGGGTTGACAATCAATACAGCCAAAACAGAGGTAATCTGCCAATGGAGTTCCAACATCCCACCCACACCCCCCATCTTCACTGTAGCAGGGGAAAAAACGTCAGTTGTTCCATCTTTCAGATACCTGGGGAGGCGGGGCGGCCTTCCCTACAGGCGGGTTAGGCGGCCGCCTAGAGCGCCATCTAGAGGGGGAGCGCAAAATAATGCGCCCGAAAAAAAAAAAAACACAATTATATTTTTTTTCCCTCCTGGCGCATATTTTTGCGGCCCCTTCTATATCTCCAACCAATATTTTTACATTAAAAAAAATAAATCTAACATTAGGGTAAAATGAGCCAAAAATCGAAAACGGAAGGGGAACCTACCTCCTTGGTTTCGTCAGAACATGCTAGTACTAAAAGGCGTTTGGTTAGAGTGTTTTCAAGAATCGAGAATCAAGAACGAAATCAAGAAAATGAAGAGGCAAAAGCCATCCGGGGCGCAATTTTTTCCTCCGTGGATTTTATTCTTGAATTAATGTTTGTTCATCATTGCGATCGTTGTTGTGTTTATGTGAAAGAAATGCAGTTACAGGGCAAAACAGTTTTTCAAGGTTGCAATTCAGTTTTCGTGGGGAATTAACGAACTATTTTTTATTTTTTATTTTTTTTGCGGAGGGGGGGGGAGCGCCAGGAGTGAAGCTCGCCTAGAGCGCCAAATGTGCTGGGGCCGCCCCTGTGGGGAGCATTATATCTGGAGACAACAGCATTGACAGTGAGGTCCAAAACAGGTTAAATCAAGCATCTGCTGCCTATGGGAGACTCAGGCGCCGGGTTTTTCAGAACAAGAACCTTAATTTAAACACAAAAATCAGTGTCTACCAAGCAATCTGCATCACCACCCTCCTCTACAGCTGTGAAGCCTGGGTTACTTACATCCGCCACATCAAGTCCCTGGAACAGTTTAACATCCGCTGTCTGCAGCGCATCCTAGGAATCACTTGGCGTGACCGAGTGCCGCACACTGAGATCCTTGGGAGGACAGGCTGCAAAAGTATTGAGGCCACAATCACTCTGCACCAACTGCGTTGGCTGGGGCATGTGACTAGGATGCCCTCCAACCGTCTGCCCCACAGAGTGTTATATGGCCAGCTACACCAAGGTCAGCGCTCTGCTGGAGGTCCAAAGAAACGCTTTAAAGACCAGATGAAAGTGGCGCTTAAAAAGTGCAAAATAAAACCTGGAGACCTGGAGAACATGGCTGCTGACCGCAACACCTGGCGGCAGCTGTGTCTAGATGGGACCAATACATTGGAGGAAGAAAGGACTGCCAGAAGACATCAAAGAAGGCTCAGGAGAAACACACCCACACCCATGACTGCCAGCAACACCAATACCATGTATACATGCCCCACCTGCAACAGAGCCTGTGGATCCAGGATTGGGCTATTTAGCCACCAGAGAACCCACCGGTAAAAGACAAAGATGGACGTCATCATCGGACTCGATGGACAACAGAAGAGAAGAGGTGTGTGTGTGTGTGTGTGTCTGTCTGTCTGTCTCTCATGGCAAAAATTTGAGTTTTGCTAATTAGTAGGAGGATGAGTTTGTCTGTCCAGGCTGAAGATGTTTTTAACTGCAGAACTCTCAGTCTTGTATAATAGTCTGCCTATAAGGTGATGGGTACTAAACCCTTCATTAGGACCAGGAGCTTCTAATGCCAGTTCTGAGATGGTGGTTCTAAGTATTCCCATAGGGTGGTTCTAAATGGTTCAATAGGGTGGTTCTAAGTGTTTCTCTCGGGCTGTTCCTAGTGTTCTTATAAGGCTTTTCTGAGTGTTGTCATAGGGCTGTTTTAAGCGTTCTTGTAGCGCTGTTCTAAGTGTTCCTATAGGGCTGTTCTAACTGTTGTTATAGGGCTGTGCTAAGTGTTCCAATAGGGCTGTTCTAACTGTTGTTATAGGGCTATTCTAAGTGTTCCTATAGGGCTGTTCTAAGATGTCCTATTAGGCTGGTCTAAGGGTTGTTATAGGGCTGATCTGACTGTTGTTATAGGGCTGTTTTTAGTGTTCCTAAAAGTCTGTTGTAACTGTTGTTATCAGGCTGTTCTATGTGTTGTTAGACGGCTGTTCTACGTGTTTGTATTGGGCTGTTCTAAGTGTTCCTATAGGGCTTTTCTAAGTGTTGTTATAGGGCTGTTCTAACTGTTGTTATAGGGCTGGTCTAAGTGTTCCCTTCGGGCTGTTCTCAGTGTTCCTTTCAGGCTGTTCTAAGTGTTGTTATAGGGCTGTTCTGAGTGTTGTTATAGGGCTGTTTTTAGTGTTCCTATAGGTCTATTGTAAATGTTGTAAGGCTGTTCTAAGTGTTGTTATAGGGCTGTTCTACGTGTTGTTATAGGGCTGTTCTAACTGTTGTTATAGGGCCGTTCAAACCATTGTTATAGGGCTGTCCTGAGTGTTCGTATAGGGCTGTTCTAAGTGTTCCTATAGGGCTGTTCTTAGTGTTGTTATAGGGTTGGTCTAAATGTTCCTATAGGGCTGTCGTAAGTGTTCCTATAGGGCTGTTCTGAGTGTTGTTATAGGGCTCTTTTTAGTGTTCCTATAGGTCTATTATGAATGTTGTTATAGGGCTGTTCTAAATGTTCCCATAGGGCTGTCCTAAGTGTTCCTATAGGGCTGTCCTAAGGGCTGTTATAGGGCTGTTATAACTGTTGTTGTAGGGCTGTTCTAAATGTTGTTGTAGGGGTTGTCTAAGTGTTCCTATAGAGCTGTTCTAAGTGTTCCTATAGGGCTGTTCTAAGTGTTGTTAGAGTGCTGTTCTAAATGTTGTTAGAGGGTTGGTCTAAGTGTTTGTATAGGGCTGTTCTAAGTGTTGTTATAGGGCTGTTATTACTGTTGTTATAGGGCTGTTCTAAATGTTGTTATAGGGCTGGTCTGAGTGTTGTTATAGGGCTGTTAAAAGTGTTCCTATATGGCTGTTCTAAGTGTTGTTATAGGGCTGCTCTAAGCGTTCCTATAGGGCTGTTCTAAGTGTTGTTATAGGGCTGTTCTAAATGTTGTTATATGGCTGTTTTTAGTGCTCCTATAGGGCTGTTCTAAGTGTTGTTATAGGGCTGTTCTGAATGTTGTTATAGGGCCCTTTTTAGTATTCCTATAGGTCTGCTATGAATGTTGTTATAGGGCCGTTCTAAGTGGTGTTATAAGGCTGTTCTAACTGTTGTTATAGGGCTGTTCAAACCGTTGTTATAGGGCTGTCCTGAGTGTTCGTATAGTGCTGTTCTAAGTGTTCCTATAGGGCTGTTCTTAGTGTTGTTATAGGGTTGGTCTAAATGTTCCTATAGGGCTGTCCTAATTGTTCCTATAGGGCTGTTCTAGGTGTTCCTATAGGGCTGTTTTAAGTGTTGTTATAGGGCTGTTCTAACTGTTGTTATAGGGCTGGTCTAAGTGTTCCCTTCGGGCTGTTCTAAGTGTTCCTTAGGGCTGTTTTTAGTGTTCCTATAGGGCTGTTCTAAGTGTTATTATAGGGCTGTTCTGAATGTTGTTATAGGGCCCTTTTTAGTATTCCTATAGGTCTGTTATGAATGTTGTCATAGGGCTGTTCTAAGTGGTGTTATAGGGCTGTTCTAACTGTTGTTATAGGGCTGTTCAAACCGTTGTTATAGGGCTGTCCTGAGTGTTCGTATAGGGCTGTTCTAAGTGTTCCTATAGGGCTGTTCTTAGTGTTGTTATAGGGTTGGTCTAAATGTTCTCATAGGGCTGTTCTAGGTGTTCCTATAGGGCTGTTCTATGGGATGTTATAGGGCTGTTATAACTGTTGTTATAGGGCTGTTCTAAATGTTGTTGTAGGGGTGGTCTAAGTGTTCCTATAGAGCTGGTCTAAGTGTTCATTTCGGGCTGTTCTAAGTGTTGTTATAGGGCTGTTCTGAGTGTTGTTATAGGGCTCTTTTTGGTGTTCCTATAGGCAGTGTTGTGCCTGAACGCATTCATTGAACGATAGTTCATGAACTGAAAGTACTGTATTACTGCCTGATTAACGTTACCATGAACTCGTTCAATCTGGTGCCTGTGAACGGGACGCTAGCTTACTTTAACTTCGCTCAATATGGGGGTTATTTGTTTATCAACACGGCGGATGCGAGCGCAGAACGCCGTGTTGTTTGACTGGTTGCCATGGTAATCCGTGTGGTTAATTTGCAGTTGCGGTGAGTTCAGCTTACTGTTACGTTTAGCTGTAATCAGAAAATGCGGTTAGATGCTATAGACCCTATAGTATCTGACGTATAAAGGCTGGGACGAATTTCAAATTATAAACATGTACACTTTATGTTGAAAGTATCGCGGTTCCCATTGAAACGAATGGCGCAGTGATTATTTTTCAAAACGAGAGCTGTTAAATTGTGAAAAATGAATTCAACTGTAATTAGACAATGCGGTTATATGCTAAGACCCTAGAGTATCTGATGTATAACGGCTGAGACGAATTTTGAATTATATACATGTACAATCCAGAACGTTAGCTCTCTGGCTCATAGCTCAGCGGACTAATACCTCATAGAATCATTGCTTGTTGGCCGGAAACGGAAAAGGGGGCTGTTTACGTTGGTTGGAGTCTTTTCACTCGGTTCTCCGTCCCAACAGTAGGGCTAGAACCGAGCAAAAAGACTACAACCAAACGTGAACACTCCCCCTTTACGTTTCCGGCCAACAAGCAATTAGTCTTCCAACAGAAATCAATGTAATTTACAAAATGCGCTAAATGTGCAATAAAACACGATATAAACTGTATTTCGCTGCAATACTTGATTCAACCACTCCATTTCATCCTGGATAAACCACAAAGCGGGCTAAATGTTCAAAATACCGGAAAAAAACGAATAGCTCACAGCAACATATTGAAAAAAATAACTATATAGGGCTGTTTTAAGTGTTCCTATAGGGCTGTTCTAAGTGTTGTTATAGGGCTGTTCTAAGTGTCCCTTTTGGGCTGTTCTGAGTGTTCCTTTCAAGCTGTTCAAAGTGTTGTTATAGGGCTGTTCTGAGTGTTGTTATAGGGCTGTTTTTAGTGTTCCTATAGGTCTGTTATAAATGTTGTTATAGGGCTGTTCTAAGTGTTCATATAGGGCTGTTCGAACTATTGTTATAGGGCTGTCTAAGTGATGTTATCAGGCTGTTCTAACTGTTGTTATATGGCTCCTATAAGTGTTGTTATAGGTCTGTTTTGAATGTTGTTATTGGGCTGGTCTAAGTGTTCCTTTCAAGCTGTTCTAAGTGTTGTTATAGGGCTGTTCTGAGTGTTACTATAGGGATGTTCTAAGTGTTGTTATGGGGCTGTTATTACTGTTGTTATAGGGCTATTCTAAATGTTGTTATAGGGCTGTTTTAAGTGGTCCTTTGGGGCTGTTTTAAGTGTTATTATAGGGCTGTTCTAACTATTGTTATAAGGCTGTTCAAAGTGGTCATATAGGGCTGTTTTAAGTGATGTTATAAGGCTGTTCTAACTGTTCTGGGTGGTCTAAGTGTCCCTTTTGGGCTGTTCTGAGTGTTCCTTTCAAGCTGTTCTAAGTGTTGTTATAGGGCTGTTCTGAGTGTTGTTATAGGGCTGTTTTAACTATTGTTATAGGGCTGTTTTAAGTGGTCCTTTGGGGCTGTTTAAGTGTTATTATAGGGCTGTTCTAACTATTGTTATAAGGCTGTTCAAAGTGGTCATATAGGGCTGTTTTAAGTGATGTTATAAGGCTGTTCTAACTGTTCTGGGTGGTTCCGATAGGGTGTCTGTCATAAATGTTGTTCTAGGGCTGTACTAAGTGTTGTTATAGGGCTGTTCTAAGTGATATAGGGTCTTTCTAAGTGTTTGTATAGCGCTGTTCTAAGTGTTCCTATAGGGCTGTTCTAAGTGTTTTAATAGGTCTGTTCTAACTGTTGTTAATGGGCTGTTCTAAGTGTTCTCTATCGTATCGAGACCATCTCTCCACTCTGTTACATATTCCATCTGTATGGGGTATAACCCCCATGTCTGCTAAGGACTGTGGATAGGCTTTAAGACACACCGGTACGCCCGGTCATGCCTACGCCACGCCTAACCTGGATAAGGTGAAAAGAAAGATCCTTTTGGCTTGGTAGTGACAGCGATGTATTGTACGTGCAACCCACGACTCACGCGTTGGCATCAGGTCCCTCGCCTGGCCGTGGCTTCGGTCCGCTAGAGGCGAGTCTGCTGTTGACCTCCGTAGGAGCTCTCGCCTAAGCAGCCGGTGAGTGTTATTGTCCGACACCTTTTCCAAAGTCATACCGTGTTTAGGCCTCACCCTGGCTGAACGCAAAGCTGTGAGAGTCTTGACAGTGTATTGTACGTGAAACCCACGACAAACGTACTGTGCGACGCCCTGCCGAACAGTAGGCTGTGCTTCGGCGAGCTGAAGGCAGGTGAACATTGTTCCAGCTTGCCACCAATCCCGGATAGCCCAGTGCATGGAACTGGGTCGGCAGCAATTCCTTGAAACGTAAACTGCATAAGTAAAATAAATAAATTAAATAAATTATCAAAAAAATAAATAATAAAAATAAATAAACCAAAAGTGGGTTTTCTGTAAAACGCTGCTTTTTACACCACGTGAGTGAGCTAAAGCAGAGCTGCAAGGCCAAGTTTACTCCTCCCAGTAGTATGAAGGGCACTTCAGTCCACCACTGTGTTGGTTGTAACATTGCCAAGCTCCTAGAGGAAAGGCCACGATAAATGTGTGTAATGTCGTGCATGTACTGTTTCATCATGCCGATGCATGCAAGGGAAGCCCGCTGCCGTTTTTTCACATAAAAACGGGATGGGTTACCCTCTTGGAAGGGCCAGCAAGAAAGATGGGGAGAGTTTCCAGGGGAGTGCTCAAGGGCTCCACGAGCCTCCCTGTTATCCCTGTGTTCCTAGGGCCCCAGTCCCTCTCCTCCTCCCAGTATTTTCTCTGACAGGGAGTATGATGGTAGTATGAGGTGTAGGACTTGGATGTGGAGACAGACAGTATTCTCTTTGGAGTGTGGGGAGTTTCCCAGTGAACAGCCTCCCTCAGCTAAGCCTTCCGGACGAGAGCTGGCTCACCTGTTTCGGGAGATTGTTGGCAGGGCAACCAAGGCCAAAAGCCGACAGCTGCTGCCTCCAGGTTGAAGGCGGAAGCAGAGGAAAGTCTCAGGTCAGAGATCCCTCTCCTACCAGACTTCAAGGACCTGTTATGTCGCCACTTTCCTCACCATCATCCTACCATAGATGGTCAAGAGCTTTACCAGGTGCATGGACTCAGTCCTCGCACCCTTGAGGAAGTAGGGGCTCTGTATACTAAACTATTTGGATGATTGTCTGATATGTGCAAACTCAAAGGAGCTATGTCGCCAACACGTGGCCATGCTATTGACTTACATTCAGCGTCTGGGGTTGTGCCTCAATACCAAGAAGAGCAAACTGCAACCCTGCCGGGTAAAGAATTTCCCTGGCATGGTGTTAGACTCCAGGAGGCTATTGTTACCCTCTCTCCAGCGAGACAGCAGTCCTTTGCAGCCTGTCTCAGTCTCTGCACTCTCAGGAGTCAGAGGGACTGGAGGGTTTGCCTCAGACTCATGGGCCTTATTGCAGCAATGGTACAGATAGTCCCGCTGGCCCTTCTTCACATGTTCCCTGTTCAGAGGTGTCTCCTAAGTGTGAGCCTGTGTCCACAGAGCCCCGCCCATGCCAAGGTGACGGTTTCCCAAAGGCTCTACAGAGCCCTACGCTGGTGGAGGGACCCAGCCAACATCAGGAGAGGGCAGACCATGGGGTCAGTGACTCACCGCCAGATCGTATTTACAGACGCATCCCTAGCAGGCTGGGGAGCCGTACACAAAGGTCAGGGTATCAACGGACCCTGGAGGGGCAGCTGGGGTTCTCAGCATTTCAACTTGTTGGAGCTGAGGGCGGTTTGTCTAGCCCTAAAGCACTTTCTGCCGCGGCTCAAGGATCATCTTGTCATAGTCAGAACCGACAGCACAGTGAAAGCTGCGCACATCAACAGGCAGGGGGGTTTGGGCTCCCCAGCACTCTGCAAGCTGGCAACAGCTCTGTGACTATGGGCTCATCCACAGTTCAGTTCATTCAGGGCCATTCCTGTGCCAGGGCCCCTAAACGTGGTGGCGGACATGTTGTCCAGAGGGGGACCAAGTCCACATTTTGCCCACGTTTCTTCTCCCTGACGATCCTCCTCTGGGATGGGATGTGCTGGCGCACCCTTGGCCGCAGACCCTGCTCTATGCCTTCCCCCCATTCACCCTCCTCCAAGCCCTTCTGCACAGTGTACAAATGGAGCAGGTGAGGCTAATCTTGATTGCACCGTTTTGGCCTCACATGTCTTGGTTCTCAACGATTCCTACCCTACCAGAGGGTCAGCCATGGATGCTTCCCCTCAGGGGGGACCTCCTGTGTCAGGCAGGCGGGAAATTGTTCCACTGCTTCCCAGCAGGGCTGAGGCTGGTAGCCTGGCCCCTGAGACGTACCGGCTCCTGGCCCTAGGGTTACCAGAGGCGGTGGTGCGGACAATGCAGGAGGCCCGAGCTCCATCAACTAGGGCAGCCTACAATTATCGATGGTGAGTCTTCACAGGGAGGTGCCTGGCACACCAGACAGACCCCTTCTTGACCTCAACCCAGGATATCCTGCTCCTGCAGACGCAGTTGGAAGCCCGTAAATCCTCAGTCACCCTGAGAGGCATGCTGGCAGCTATCAAGGCAGTCCATATCGGAGAGTTTGCCATTAGTGAGGATGGCTGCTCCATTATCTCCCGATACCTAAGGGGGCACGAAGGCTTACAGCGCCCCACACAGGTCCTCAGGTGCCACCCTGGGAGTTGGATCTTGTCCTTGAGGCTCTGCGGTATCCGCCTTTTGAGCCCCTCGGCAATGTGGACCTAAAGTGTCTGTCTCTAAAATCAGCTTTCCTCTTGGCCATCACTTCGGCTAGGAGGATAAGCGAGCTCCATGCGTTGTCCATCCACAGGGACTGCTGTACTTTTTCTCCGGAAGGGTCGAAGGTGGTTCTTCGCCCCAACCCAGCCTTCTTGCCCAAGGTCCTGTCTGACTTCCATCTGTCCCAGAGCATAGAGCTGCAGTCCCTACCTGTCTCAGCAGTGGACCAGCTAGCACTCTGCCCGGTAAGGGCCCTGTCTGAGTATATACGGCGCACTAAGCCGCTAAGAAAGTCAGACCAGCTCTTTGAGTGTTTTCACACTACGTAGTTGCTTGTGTAGACCACTGTCGAAGTGTCGACTTTCTCACTGGGTTGTGGACACCATCCAGCAAGGTTACACCCTTTCGGGAGCTCCTGCCCCCTCCAGCATTCGGGCACACTCAACCCGCAGTGTGTCGACTTCTTGGGCTTTGTGGCGGGGAGCCTCTCTCGCCACCATATGCGCAGAAGCCACTTGGTCCTCCGACTCCACATTGACCAGATTCTACCCCCTGAATGTGGCAGCGGGACCCTCCTTCGCGGAGCAGGTACTTGGTGTGGCTCGGACTCAGAGGTAACTCTGAGCCCTCTATTGGTCAACCTTGCGTCTTGCGGACTGACCTGGGCTGCTTATCTGCACAGAGTTGGCCCTTGAGCCTGGCGGGGCTTTACCTGTGATCCGGCGTTTGGTCTTGCGTCTGGCAGACCCGCCGGATCAGCCTTTTGCCCTTTCGGGCTTCGCCTTTGCGCCCTGCGAGGCATCGTCCCGATTGGCATGTAAATAGTGTACATTTGTAATTGGGTTCACATGGTGTTGGGTATACTTCACATCCCTCGGGATGAATGAAGTATCTATCTATCTATCTATCTATCTATCTATCTATCTATCTATCTATCTATCTATCTATCTATTAGGTGGCCCCGTTTCCTGGCAGGGTGTCTTAAAGAGTTACCCCATACATATGGAATATATTACAGAGTGGAGAGATTGTCTCGATACGATAGTGAACGCCCTGCACGGGCGCTGCCGTGCAGGGCACAATTATACTTTTCCTTTTTTTTTCAAAAATGTCATTGAGCATAAGTTAATAATACATTAATTGTTAATAATTAATTACATGTCCGCAGTTTTAATTTGATGAACGCGATTGTCTTACTTTTTGTAGTGTAGTAGTTGTGTGTGAAATAGTTCGTTGCTCCGTCTCGTCTGTTCCGCTCGGTGGGGCCCAGCCGAGATGGCCCTGTCTGCTGCAGTGTAGAAAGCTGTGGAGCTGTTGCGCGAGCAAGCGCGTGCGCAGCGCCCGCTTCTGTTTCGGCTGTGGGGCCAGAAGTTTAGGGCCCCAAAGCTCTTCTCATTGGCTGATTTGTAGAAAGGGCGGGGGTTTACGGCGGGAGCCGATCGGATCTTGCTAGCTAGCTAACGTAGTTACTGTTACAGTTACAGTTACTGTTACAGTAAATAACAACAAATGGACGTTTCATTCATTAACTGATGAATCGTGTTGAGTATCTGTCTCATGTGAGATTTAGCACTTTACCACTTGAAAATAAGTTGGAGATAAAACGTTTGGGACCACATCGCCCGACGGATTTAATCATTATTCAAGAGGGAAAGGACAAGAATAGATCGTTCAACCAGGAGTGGTTGAAGCAGAAAACTTGGCTTACCGGGAGCTTGTCAAAAAAGGCGCTCTACTGCTTTCCATGTCTGCTCTTTGGAGGGGAAACCGTCTGGACAACCACTGGATTTAAAGATTTAAAACATCTGTCAGAAAGGCTGGTAAAACACGAAAGCTGTGCTTCTCATGTGGATAATGCCATCAAGCTAGGTCTTTTGGGGAGAGCAAATGTTGCATCTCAGCTTGACAGTGCATACCGACGTGGCATTGAACAGCACAACCGGCAGACCGAAGAAAACAGGTATGTTCTTGAGAGGATTATAACCTGTATAAAACTGTGTGGCAAGTGCGAAATTGCCCTGCGTGGACATGATGAGTCGGCTGGCTTGTTAAACCCTGGCATTTTCAGGTGCATTTTTAACACAATGTGCGAGGGAGACTCCAGGCTGAGGCGCCACAATGATGCTCAACCCTATTTCAAGGGCACTTCAGCAATAATTCAAAAGGAACTTTTGGAGTGCATGTACAGTGTCTACAAAGACGAGGTTTCTCAACAGTTGGCAAATGCACCTTTTGTAGCCGTGCAGGCTGATGAGACCACGGATGTGTCCTGCAAGTCACATATGGTCATCGTGCTGCGCTACATGGTAAATAACACAGTGACCGAGAGGTTTTGGGAATTTATCGAGGTGAAGGACAAAACGGGTGCTGGTTTAGCAAATGTTATAAAGGCATCTCTTGAGGCCCTGAACCTGGGTAACAAGCTCATCGCCCAAACATATGATGGAGCGGCAGTTATGAGTGGAAGTGTGCGCGGGGTTCAGGCTCTTCTCAAGGAGCGCTATCCAAATGCGCATTTTGTGCACTGTTACGCACATCAACTTAACCTCATACTTCAGAAGATCTGCTCAGCAAGAATTTCCGAGCTGAAGGTATTTTTTGCTGATTTGTCAGCATTCGCCACATTTTTCTCCAACTCACCAAAGAGAACAGCTGCTCTTGCCGAGACGTCACATAAGCGCATCCCCAGACCTCCAGCCACGCGATGGAACTTTAAAAGCAGGACAGTCAATGCTGTTTGGGAACGCTGTGAGGAGATAATTGAGTGTTTGAACAACATTCGCACACAAGAGGGATGGGACAGGGTAACCATCAGTGAGGCCTTTGGTCTGTCCATGCACCTGCAGGAACCGAGATTTCTACACTTCTTGGAGTTTTTCTCAGAGCTAATGCCAGAAGTGGACATTCTATACAGTGTACTGCAAAAAAGAGACATCGACGCAGCTGGCATCAACCGGGCCATGGACGTTTTCCAGAAGAACGTAGGGCGTCTCAGGGAACGAGCGGATGTGATTGCGCAAGAAAGTGGAGCGGAGGGAAATAAGAGGAGGAAAACAACCAACAAGGCCGCAGTACTGAAAGAAGCCTGCGACACCACGAAAAGTCAAGTGCAGGACAGGTTCGCTAAAAGTGACCATTTGATTGCAGCAAAACTCATCGACTGCACACTTTTCCCCAAGTTTTTTTTTCTGTTCCGGAACAGTTGAAAACCATTTGGTTTTCGTTTCCGTTTCCGTTCCTCTTAAAATTCTGTTTGTTTTCGGTTTTCGTTTTCGTTCCTTGAAACGGTTCGGAGCCCTGCTTAGAACAGCCTCACAAGGATGCTTAAAACAGCCCTATGACAACACTCAGAAAAGCATTATAAGAGCACTTGGAACAGCCCGAGAGAAACACTTAGAACCACCCTATTGGACCACTTAGAACCACCCTATAGGAAGACTTAGAACCACCATCTCAGAACTGGCACAACAGTTAGAAAAGCCCTATAACAACACTTAGAACAGCCCTATAACAACACTTAAAGCAGCCCAAAAAGAACAATTAGAGCAGCCCAAAAGACACAATTAGAACAGCCCTTTAGGAACACTTAGAACTGCCCTATAACAACACTTAGAACAGCCCTATAGGATCACTTATGGCGCGTTTCCACTGCAGGGTGCGGAACGGATCGGATAGGTGCGGATCGGGTCGCGTTTCCACCGCCAAAAGTGGGCGTGACCCGGACTTAGCAGTACCCGTTTTGGCCAGTTTTGGCCTCGTTTTCAGGACTCCTCCGTTGGGGTACTGAAAACGAGACCAGACGCCTGAATGGGTCCCGGGAAATTCTAGCTACACACCCCCTCCATTGATTGGTCGACAGAATCATCACTTCCGGGTGACGCGGGGATAAAAACAAACCAACAGTAGCCTCGAGGTATTATTCTTTACAATTAACATCGCGTAAAACGCTTGCTTGGGCGAACAAGGAGGTGGAGACGTTCGTCTGCATTCTTGGGGAGGAAGACGTTGTTTACGATGTTTACGTAGCTGCCGCGGCGATCGACATCCGGCCTACCACAAAGGGTACTGTCGGCAGTGGAAACGCGACCTCGGAACTGAGCTGGGCTATACCGCCCCCTCCCTACCACACCTTTGCGATCCGATTCGTTCCGCACCCTGCAGTGGAAACGCGGCATTAGAACAGCCCTATAACAAAACGTAGTACTGCCCTATAACAACACTTAGAACAGCCAGAAAGGAACACTTAGAATAGCCCTATAAAAACAGTTATGACTGCCCTATAGGAACACTTAGAACAGCCCTTATGGAACTCTTAAAACAGCCCTATAGGAACACTTAGAACAGCCCTTATGGAACACTTAGAACAGCCCTTATGGAACACTTAGAACAGCCCTATAGGAACACTTAAAACAGCCCTATAGGAACACTTAGAACAGCCCTATAACAACACTTAGAACAGCCCTATAGGAATGTTCGGGTTAGGTGGTAACCCTGATTCTCAGTCTCAAAGGGCTTAACAGGGAAAAAACTCCCTTGATCAGCAGGGAAGAAATCTTGAGGAGGAACGCAGAATGGGGATCCCTCCTTCCAGGGAGGGATCGGAGTGCAGTCGGTGCTAGAATTGACATACAAACATACAGACAAAATATATTAAATCGATGATGGTGGCTTGTTAACCATAAGGAGAGTCCAGGCATCCAGTCGCAGTCACCACAACAAGCTAGAACAGACAGAATGAGTGCATAGTGGAAATGTATGCTGCTAATTTAGTAACTGCACGAACAAAACATACACGGTTTCATAGGTTAGCAGTAGAAAAGCAGTAGAAAGCCTTAAAATCCGCCCTGGCAGTTATTGGGAGCCAGTAACCGTTGGAAACAAATAAAGTTACCGCTGAATGAAAAGCTCAAAGCATTGCTAAAATTGCAGAAATGTAAAATGAATAGAACTGAAGAATCTGAAACGTCAAATGTATTGCCCTGCACTGTGTGTGTGCGTGCGTGCGTGCGTGCGTGCGTGCGTGCGTGCGTGCGTGCGTGCGTGCGTGCGTGCGTGCGTGCGTGCGTGCGTGCGTGCGTGCGTGCGTGTGTGTAACTGTGCGGCTGCCCGTTACCACAGGCAATGGATACAAATAGGGATTTACAAGTACACTTTTATTAACACACACAGAACATTCAAACGCTTTCATGACGCCACCTGCAACACACAAAAAAATACGTTATGAGGAAGCCGGTCATGGGACACGGTACAAACAAGGACAAGACGTAAAAACACTCACGTTACGGTTGCGCCGGCTTCCGGGTGCCGGAGGCTGCGGGAGGACCCGACGTGAAGTCCGGAAAGAACATTGGTGCGGTGTGGGGGTGACATCAGACGGGCGAGATCAAGTGTGTGGGAGGAGAGGCGTGTGTTGGGGTACTTGGGGAATATTTAAGGTGTCAGGGAAGTAGGGGGTAAGGATGGGTTTTAGACAAATAGGTCTGGAGTAAGGTGTGTAACTAGGGGTGGGGATAGGTAAATCGGAAATGTGTAGGGGAGGGTTAATTGAATTAAAAGTGGTATGGGTCGAGCCATGTAGGATACATTCAGGTCCAAATCCTGTAGGTTGGGCAGAAGGGTCTGAGGTGAGCGGGGGACAACACCTGGCTCTTAGACCATTGAAAGTTATTTTGAATTATTGATTTGGGTTTTTTTGGTTTATTAATTTTTCATTTTTTGCCTCCTGATGGACATTTTTGTACCTGAATAAATTCATGCCAACGGCCTTGCTAACATCCGTCGCACTGCCTCCAATCCTTCCACCGCCGCAAGGCCAGCCTGGTAACAATTGGTGTCAGAAGAAACCGGAGCGCCTCAACAGGGGGCAGTGTGGAAGATGGGACCAAAAGCCAAGCCGGCCAAAGAGGGCGATGCCCGTCACCAGCAGGAAGAGGAACCGGCTGGAAGAGATGTCTGCACTGGCGCATCAGAACATGGAGCTGGCGCAGAAAAAAACGAAAACCTGGTATGATGGAAAAGCCAGGGAAAGGACCTTTGTGCCGGGCCAAAAGGTGCTGCTCCTACTGCCCACAGATGACAACAAACTCCTGGCTAAGTGGCATGGCCCCTATGAGATCACCAGGAGGACGGGAGAGGTCACCTATGAGGTCCACATGCCAGAGCGGGGTAAGAAGAAGCAGACTTTTCATGTTAACCTCTTGAAAGAATTCCATTCCAGAGGCTCATGGACACCATACTGGCAGGAGTCCATGAGTTTGCTGCAGCGTACCTGGATGATGTGGTGATGTACAGCAACACCTGGCAGGATCATCTAGACCACCTCGAGCAGGTCTTTGGACGGATTCGGGGAGCGCGAGGGCAGTGGCGGTAGCGGCGGCGGCGGCGGTAGCATCTCTGGCTCCTCAGAGGGAGAAGATGCGTGACACTAACTCCCGGGTCACCAGGTGGTACCTGTCTCTCCAGCCATACAGGTTCACCGTGACCTACCGGCCTGGGGCTACGAACAGAGTGGCGGATTTCCTTTCCCGCATCCCGGAAGCGGGGGGGGGAAGGAGTGAGCATGGAGCCCGGCTTGGAAGGGCCTTTTCCTTCCCTGGGACGACAGGAGTCGTCTGTACAGGAGGGGGGTATTGTAAGGGTGCGGCTGCCCGTTACCACAGGCAATAGATACAAACAGGACTGACACCGGGATTTACAAGTACACATTTATTAACACATACAGAACATTCAAATGCTTTCATGACGCCACCTGCAACACACAAAAAAATACGTTATGAGGAAGCCTGTCATGGGACACGGTACAAACAAGGACAAGACGTAAAAACACTCACGTTACGGTTGCGCCGGCTTCCGGGTGCCGGGGGCTGCGGGAGGACCCTCCGTGAAGTCTGGAAGAACATTGGTGCGGTGCGGGGGTGACGTCAGACGGGCGAGATCAAGTGTGTGGGAGGAGAGGGGTGTGTTGGGGTACTTGGGGAATGTTTAAGGTGTCAGGGAAGTAGGGGGTAAGGATGGATTTTAGACAAATAGGTCTGGAGTAAAGTGTGTAACTAGGGTTGGGGATAGGTAAATCGGAAATGTGTAGGGGAGGGTTGATTTAATTAGAAGTGGTATGGGTCGAGCCCAACACATTCTCACTCCGAACACGTCGATTTTTGACGAACGGTCAGTGACTTTGGCTTCAGTTTCTGACGCAAAAGGGTACCCTTGCGCTTCTTTTTTCGACACATGGGGTTTTCAACTCGTTACAATGTAACCCCTTCACGGGGGACCCGATGGCTGCGCATAGAGACGCTATGAGCATTTATCCCATTGGCTAACGGAGGACCTTGCGCTTCTTTTTTCGACGCGGGGGGATTTCCACTCATTTCAATGTAATCCCTCCACGGCAATATATGAAGCTATGAGCATTCATCCCATTGGCTAACGGAAGAGCCGATGGCTGCACATAGAGACGCTATGAGCATTCATCCCATTGGCTAACGCAGGACCATACTTATTTTTTCGACGCAGGGGGTTTTCCACTCATTGCAATGTAATCCCTCCACGGCAATGTATGAATTGCTATGAGCATTCATTCATCTCATTGGCTAACGGAAGACCCGATGGCTGCACATTAACGGCGATTTTACAGTGAAATCTGTGACATTCCTCAACACAACTACACCAACGTGTCCTTGTTAATTACACAACATGTGTGGGTTAAGTTTATGGGCATCAGTTGTCCTGTTGTGTGCTTTGATTGAGAGAAACAATCGTTTTTTTGATCAGTGCTGGGTAGCTGAGGTCGTTGTCATAGAGACCAAGACAGACAGAGCAACCCTTTCTCATCAAAATTACGTTCCCAGAGAACTATTCGGCATTCTCAATTACGTTTGTCTAAAAAACGTATTTTGTCCGTGATTACGTTTTATTGAACATATCATAAATACGAATTCGATCTCAGCCCATTTTTGGCCATTTATTTACCGTGTTACTATGGCAGAATAAAGAATAAATTCATGCATTATCATTCAACTTGAACATATGTTTTTACAGTATAGAGTGGTGGAGGGATGACGTGTGTTGGCCAACCCGGAAGTGAGCGTCGCCCTTGGTTCCCTTGACAAAAAGTTCTTCCCAGACCTACACCCTAGCCATCCAACCTGCATATCTGAGAATCAGGCCTCTCTTTAATAATGACAAAAAGTTATGAGAGAAATACACATTAACTTTTTGTTATCTCATAAGCGGCGTGGTGCCGGCTCCTTTTGACCTTTTGACCCCAGACTTCTGGGGGAATAGCTGAATCAATTCATTAGTCAATCAGAAGTATCCACACTATGGCGGCGGATGTGCGTGCTGCTGGTGGAGGCTCTGCTTGCCCTCGCACAAAACCTGTAATCTACAAAACGGATTGTGGGAAGGTGATAGTGGAAGATGAATTGTTAAATTTTATTGTGGTTAAAATGAAAACATTATGCCATGATGAAATTGTTTTGCTGACAACAAACAACTTTTCATCTGAGTAGATTGAGGAGTCCAAGCGTCTGTTGTTTGATTTATGCCAGAATTCCACGCAACGCTGTGTCGCACACAAAGGCTCACAGAAGGACACGAATAATATCAAGGCCTGCATGAAGTTACTTAATGAGTGCGGTGAAGATATTCCACGTTTTGTTTCACATTACTTGGATGAACTGCCACCTGTCGGGTTCGGCAATATGGACGCCTAGTGGAGCCGAGTGGAGCAGCTGAGCCAACAAGTCTCTGGCCTGAGAAAGGCGTTGGATACTCAGGCTGATGTGAGTGAGAACTTGGGGGCAATTGTTACGGCCATGGATCGCCGAGTGGCAGCGGTGGAGACGCACCGTACATCGGACTACGACCCTGGGACTGCTGGCACCGTGCGCCCTGAGGAGTCAACAACGTCTCCAGCTGTTAAGTCGCGTCTCCTGGGACTGAATAGGCCTACCGGCGAGATCGCCAGCACCTCACGCGTAGACTGGAAGGGGCTGGTGGGCTCTACTCAACAGCAGGAGCTACTGGATGTGGAAGTCACATCGCCACGATCACAACCACAGTCGCCACAGTGGAGCGCTGCTGTGAAAAAAGGTCGTAAAAAGTTGGGGTTCCTTAAAGCAAATGTGCCACCGAAACCCCGCAACAAGCCAGCTCACTTTAAACGTGAGCAAAGGAATGATGGAATAATTGGAACTGGCACTGATTAGCAACATTGGAGTGGTGAAAACAAAGCTGGTGAATGTGTTTGCCACTAGGATTTCTCCCACTCTGGATGCAGACACGCTGCGTGACTATTTGACGGAGAAGTTGGAGGCTAAAACAGTGACGTGTCGAAAGATCGAGTCGGCCCGCAGCAGGTATGGCTCTTTTCACATCACCGCTGAATGTAACAATGTTGCTGATATGTATGATCCAAAACTCTGGCCCGAGGGGACTTATGTTCGCCGCTATTATGAGGCCCGTGTACCTAAGGTTGTTGGTGAGGGGGGGAGTGAACTGTCTTGCCATGGTACACCTGTAGCTCCACACGAGAGCCGGTCTGCATTAGCTGCTGCTGGGATATGAATGAACCTTACTATGAACATCTGTGTCGTATCTTACAATGCGCGTGGACTGCGTGTTGGCCACAGTGAAACTGATAAATCACGCCGTGTTGTTGTGGACAAACTGATGGAGAGATGTGACATTTTGTGTGTTCAGGAGACGTTGCTGGCTAAACAAGACCTGGGAGGACTAAATTCTATACATAGGGACTTTCATGGGGCAGGTGAATCAACAACTGACTTGAGCGCTAAAGTCGTCCGGGGGAGGATCAGGGGGCGTGGCCACCATGTGGAATAAAAAATATGACCAGTTGGTTAATGTTATACGACTGGGAGTTGACTGGGCTTTTGGACTTGAGCTGTGTTGTAATGATAAGAAAATAATTATTTTAAATGTCTATACGCCATATGAGTGCATGAAAAATGAGGATGAGTACCTCAGTAGATTTATTTATCATGTATTTTATTCAGGACAATCCTTCTACCTGCATATATGTTATTGGTGACATGAATGCTGATGTAACTGATGCCAACTCTTTCTTTGGTAAACATTTGGCTCAGTTTTGTTCAGACAGTGGATTGATTTGATCAAGTAAACTACTATTGCCAAATGATAGTTATACCCAGTGGTGTAGTGGTCCCTGGAGAAGTGGGTATACTCTAAATGTTTGCCCTTTTTTTAACGCAGTCCAGAAAAACACCCTTTTTTAGAAACAGTGATATTTGAGACTACTCTTTTTAGTTTACTTACATTGGCACATAATTTCTGCTGCTTGATCTCAGGGAGGAAGGATTATGAAATGACTAAACAAATACTGGCCCACAGACTAGTGAGAGACAACTATTCCTTATTCCTGGAATGACACTTATCTCTCACATGGCAAATCAGTAATTTATTTTGTAAACGGTGTCTTTGAACAGCTGATTCAAAACACATAGCATGGGCCAGAGTGTGCCACTATTATGAAATTAACATGAATTGATCAGGAGCAGTTTGTAGGTATTACTGGTCACACAGGCAGCCAGCATGAATGTAAAATATAGATGAGGCAAACATGGTGTTTCAGTAATTTTTTGAACACTTATTTAAATAACATACTACTTTTGACAATGCATCCTTATTCATATTTCACCTTAGATTAAACATTAGATTATTTCTCTTCCACAACAATCATCTCCTTAGATATGTATAATATCAATATATATATAAATATCATATGATGATTGAAAATCATCATTCAAATTATTCAACAAAACAATATGTAACAAAACAACAATATTTAGTTTACGAAGAAAAAATATAAATGCATTTACAACACATCAACTGTGATATGCTCTCTGAGCCCAGTACTGGGTTTCTAACCATGATCATACTACAGTATATTCCAGACAGACTTGCTTTCTGCAGGAGTTTTCACACTGCACTGTCTAGAACGCACAGAAGAGGCAGCCCGATGGCTCTTCAACCAGGTCTCAAACAGCCTCCTCTCCGACGGGGGCGGGGGGCAGAGCGGGCGTCGACGGTAACTGTACCGGTGTACGATCGCTAACATTAACTGCTGAGCTGCTGGCTGATATTGATTCGCGAGGACGTTTGAAATTGTCAAATGAAATTTTTGTTTGGATAGCTCGCTTCATTTTACCGGATTATTATAGAAGATCATTTAAAGTAAACTTGTAAAAGTAAATGTGTCTTTCGCGATATTTACTTCAGCATGACCCGCCTTTCTCTCCCTCCGATTGGCTCATTCGTCGTCATGCCTACAGTTAACCAATCTAATCAGTAAAGGCAGGGAGTATTAGCCAATAAGTGGCAGAGTAGCGTGGGTCATGGCTTCACCAAGGAAAAGTGCGCGATTTCGCTTGCAGATACTACTGAATGGTGCGCATCTGGGGGGGTTTAGAAGTGGGTATACGCAATGCTGACTGAAAAATAAGTGGGTATACGCCGTATACCCGCGTATACCCTGGACTACCCCTTATACCTATATCAGCGAGGCCTGGCACTCTACTTCGTGGCTAGATCACTGCCTTTGTACAGTGGATGCCCATGACTCCATTGCTATTATGAAGATTGAGTATGATCTGGCTACTACGGACCATATACCCTTTCACATGGTCTAGAACACCGGCAATTTACCTGTGTTGTTGCCTGTGGATAAAGGCATTGATGTAGGAAAAATAGATTGGACGAAACTGTCTAGCACAGATCTTAATAAATATGTTAGTGATACTGATGCTTTGCTGTGTAATATTCAGGTACCAAGAGATGCCTTATGGTGTCGGGATATGAACTGTTAAGATGATCAACATGGTAAACAGTTATGTTCTTTGTATGAAGCAATTGTACAGTCTCTTAAGAATTCGAGCAGGTCAATATATAAACATAGGACTAAAGTCTTCAATGCTAAGCCTGGTTGGAAGGACCAAGTAGAAGAGCTCCATGCAGAGGCCCGAAATGCTTTTAAAGAATGGGCTGAGTCTGGCAAAAGCAGGCATGGCCCTTTATTTGAAAATAAAAAATGCACTAATGCTAGATTTAAAAATGCAATTCGCTACATCAAAAGAAATTAAAACATGATGAGGTCAGATTCACTGGCAAGGAAGCTGCAAAAAAATAATTGTAATGATTTCTGGAAAGAAATAAAAACTATTAATAATTGCAAAAAATCTCTTCCATCTAATATAGATGGTGTGAGTGGTCCTGATGAAATTTCACAGTTATGGCGGAAACAATACTATGAACTGTTAAACTGTGTAAAAGGTAATATGTTTGTAGAGGATAGTGTAGATTTTAATGATGATGTTATTGTCACTGCTGCTGAAGTCCATGAAGCTATATTGAAGTTAAGAGATAACAAGGCCTGTGGTCAGGATGATATTACAGCTGAACATGTTAAACTTGCCAGTAAGAAACTATACCCTCTGGTGGCTCTATGTTACACAGGCCTTTTTGTTCATGGAGTGTTACCAGATTCTATGCTCTCTGTTGTGCTAGTACCAGTGATAAAAGATAAAGTGGGGAAGCTAAACAGCTGTGATAATTACAGGCCAATAGCTCTGACCAGTGTCATGTCCAAAGTAATGGAGACAGTTCTACTGAGTAGACTTAAGAGGTATGTCCTGTCTACTGACCACCAATTTGGTTTTAAAAGAAAGCATGGTACTGATTTATGTATTTTTGCACTAAAGGAAATTTTGGATAAATATAATAGGCAAAATTCCACAATGTTCATGTGTTTTATTGATGCTTCTAAAGCATTTGATCGTGTTAATCATGGGAAATTGTTTTTAAAATTGTCTAAAAGTGGGGTCCCTGGTTTTTTAATTAGAATCTTGGTCTATTGGTACTCACATCAGGCAATGAGGGTGAGATGGGGGAGTGTAACATCTGATCCCTTCCATGTTACCAATGGTGTTCGCCAGGGCGGAATTTTGTCTCCTTTTCTTTTTAATATGAATGACTTGTCTTTGATTTTAAATGCATCTGGTACAGGCTGTAGGATTTGGGACTCACTCATTAACCACCTTATGTACACAGATGATCTGGTCATCTTTAGTCCATATAGTGCTGGTCTACAACAGCTTCTGAGAGTATGCACACAGTATGGTGATGATTTTGACATAAAATACAACGCAAAAAAGAGTAAGATCATGATTGTCAGAAGCAGAGGAGACAGACAGTCAACCTTCCCTGACTTCTATCTGTCTGGCACTGCAATCAGTGTGTGCAGTGAAATTACATACTTGGGCCATATTATGTCAAATGACCTGTCTGATGACAAGGATATCTATAGGCAGCGTCGGAAGCTGTATGCACAAGCAAACATGCTCTGCCGTAGGTTTAGTATGTGCTCTGTACCTGTTAAAATCTCACTCTTTCGAGCGTATTGTACGCCGCTGTATACTGCCCACCTGTGGTGTCGTTATAAACAAGGCAGCATTAGAAAGCTTACAGTGGCCTATAATGATAGCATGAGGCTACTGCTGAGAGCTCCAAGAAGCTCCAGCGCAAGCCAAATGTTTGTAAGTGTTGGGGTCCCTACCTGCTCTGCTGTGTTACGTGGCCTGATGTATGGATTTATGTGTAGGGCATCTGAGTCCGAAAATAACTTAATTGCAGTTTTGGCCAACCCTCTACAGTTCGGTTAGATTTTCTTCCAGACTGTGGAACCATTGGCGATCATGTCTGTATGCTCGGCACTGAATATTGTGAATTTGTGTATTTTTTTACCCTGTGTTTGGTTATTTGTTTATTTTGTTTGTGTTGATATGGATCCTCCTGGGTCTGAAATAAAGAATTATATTATATATTATATGTAAATATCTTCCCGGTGGCGTAAGAGGGCGAACAAGGTGTCATTCAACATCTACGCTTCCAGGCGATTGCAACGGTGCCACACATGAGCATATTCGAACATGTTTAATGGTAGTAATTAGCTGATGAAATTGGAGGCCTTAAACAATAATGAGCAGCTATTGATTTGCTTCCCGATAGAAATTTGTGACAAATGACATGTTATTTAGCATCTACACGTTGAGCTGAGTCCAATGACACCAAGCATGACACTCTAGCAAATGGTAACATGTATTTTACATGGTACACCTATGGTCTAGGTCCTCTAGGACATGATCTCGGTGTGGCAAGAGGGCGAGCTTGATCTCATTGGACTCAGCTTAACGTGTAGATGCTAAATAACATGTAATTTGTCAAAAATCTCCATCGGGAAGCAAATCTATAGCTGGTCATTATTGATAAAGGCCTCCAAAATCGACAGCTAATTACTACCATGTGTGGCACTGTTGCAATCGCCTCGAAACATAGATGTCAAAGGACACATTGTTTGCCCCGTTACGCCACCGGGAAGATATTTTCATACTTCTAATGGATTGATTCATATTTTAAGGTTCTCGGAGTGAGACTTTAAGCGGCTGCAGCAGAAGTGTTGAGACGAAAGATGCTATCAAGACATTTATAGAATATTCCCATTCACATTATGATTCTTCGTTATAACTATCCGACCAAACATCCTTCACATTCACCGAGCGAAGATTATGAAAGTTCAGGCCCCCCCTTCCTGCACTCGGGGTCCGACTGGGCCAAGTTTCGGGCAGGAATGGCCCCCCCTTCCTGCCCTCGGGGTCCGACCGGGCCAAGTTTCGGCGTGGGGGTCCCAGTTAGGCCCTAGAATAAGGTATTCAAATTTCAGGGCGGTAGGACCTTCTTATTTCAAAAACTGTTTTTCCACCACATTCTGAACCATTAGGTCTTGCAGGCAACACTTCTGAGGGGCTTTGTCCAAATGACAGTCCATTTGGGAAAACTTTTTTTCTCTAAGGGCTAGAACTCCTGGAAATCTCGGATATGTCGTTCTCGGGGCCCCGGGAAATGTGTATAAACATTTTAGCATCCCTAGATATCTCGAAAAGGCCGGAAAAGGGGCGTGACCTCCAACAGTACAGTAAATGTACATAAGACAGAGGTTAGTTTCTAATCCCCATTTTTTGTGGGATGGAGGTGTACATTTGTGGCTTAAGGTGTGTAGACACAGCTGGCCTGTGGCCACGTTTTTGAAGTCTGGGGTCAAAAGGTCAAAAGGAGCCGGCACCACGCCGCTTATGAGATAACAAAAAGTTAATGTGTATTTCTCTCGTAAATTTTTGTCATTATTAAAGAGAGGCCTGATTCTTAGATATGCATGTTGGATGGCTAGGGTGTAGGTCTGGGAAGAACTTCAGGCCAAAATCTTGCAAGCGAGCCGCTGGGTGAGGTGCAACGAGATGGAGCACTTGCTGAGTCACAGGTTGAAGCGTATGCATCCTTTGAGACCCCCTTTGATATAAGAGACCCCAAGGTACAGTTTACTTACATTTTCTCGACTCAGTCACCTATTGCATCACTTCCTTTAGGGCTTCGGCCTCCTAATTGATCATTGTAGTATAATTGAATGCCCTCTTTCATATATATGATACCTCCACCACTGGGATGTGGCAACAATTCTCCAAATCCATATTGAATTAATTCAAAGTTATTTGTTTATTTTCACAGAAACTTGCACCCGTAGATTAATTACTGCAGTTTCTGATGTCTGTGGGCCTGCCTCTCAGGGATCTTGCCAACCGTTTTTATATTCATCGCACCACAGTCAGCAGAATCATTGCTACCTGGACACACTTTCTGTACCATCTACTTGGTTCCATCCGCCTGTGGCTACCAGCAAAAGAAGTCAAAGCTCACATACCACCAGATTTTTCATCATTCACTGACACACTATTGGTGCTTGACTGACTGATAGAATCTTTTGCCAAACTCCCTCCTCTCTCCTTTTGCAGAGTGTGGTGTTTTCAACATATAAATCACACACCACATTCAAGGCCATGATTGGTATTGCACCCCATGGTCCCATCACCTTTGTGTCTGCGTTGTATGCAGGTTATATGAGCGACAGGGAGATATTCAAGCAATCGGACATTACCAAATTCCTCACAAAAGACATGGCTATTATGGTAGACAAGGGCTTTCTTGTGGACACCCTCGTTCCCTGCAAGGTTTACCGACCAGCCTTTCTTTTTATACTTCTTTTTATTTGTGAGACAGGTAACATACATGTCCCACAGCGCACCACAACCCTCCTCACAATTTGACAAAGGAACAAGCAAATGTGTAGGGAGCAGACGCAGTCTATTGCCCACTTGAGAGTCCATGTTGAGCGGTGTATCCGGAGGGTTAAGGAGGACAAACTCTCTGACAAAGTAATACCTCTATCAGTGTGTGGAAGCATTGATCAGCTGTTCAGTGTGGCTTGCTTCCTGGTAAACTACCAGAATGGATCACTGGTGAAGGCATGGGCAGGTAAACGTTGATTGTGACAACCAAAAACATCAGCATGCTGTGAAGTTTACTCCTTACCTCTAAACAAATCAAATTAACATTTCATCTCAGATCTACTTTACAATTTGTAGAAGGTTATTAATCGGTAGCACAAAATAAATGTACTTTCTACAACAAAAATTAAAAACTTGCAGATATAGATATCTGTAGATAGATAGATAGATAGATAGATAGATAGATAGATAGATAGATAGATAGATGTGTCTTGGCAGTCTGATTCTTGGAAACTAATGAGCCGGAATGTTGATTGCCTGATGAATTTCAGGTGCTGTTCAATGTTGTGTTTCTTAAATGAGTGGCAATGACAGAATTTCATGTTCAGCTTGTTCGTAATTCTCTAATCAGGATTCAAATTCTCAACCTAAGGATCTCCAGTACACAGCATTATCCCGTGGAGCCACTGACATTCCTGAACTGCATGAAGCCTCATTCATATGGTGAAAATGTCGATTGATAAGCACACAACAACAAAAAACCTCCAAGCACACATTTCAGAAGAGAATTAAGGTCTTTCTTAAAAGAGTACAGATCTGAAAGTTTGCACTGTTAATGGTATCCACCTAATGATAGCCGTAGGGTAGTTATTCAATAACAAAATGGTCATATAGGCAAAATGGGTTGAGACTGTGGACGTTTGGCTTTTCTACGAAATTGGGGGAAAAACAGCAGAAGACCAGGGTGAAAAAGATGCATCTGATTTTAGAGATTAATATGATGAAATCATTTTGAGTCCAGGTCAATCTAGTAAGGAGAAATGAGGCTAGTTCATAATTTTTTTAAATAGCGCCACCTTTGGGTGCAGTACCACAATTTGGGTTTATAGTGGTATAGGGTAGTGAGGGGTATTGGTATCCACCTTATAATAGTCGTATGTTTTTTTTATGCAATAACAAAATGGTCATATAAGAAAAATGGGCTAACTGCTCCAACTTTATTGGCCAATATTTCTCAAATGGAACTAAATAAAACAAATTCTGTTCGATGATTTTTGTGAGGCTTGGTCCAAAGATTTTATTTGGCGATTTTGGTGAATTTTTGAATATTTTTGTAGCCTGTGAATCTTTTTATCATGTTTAGCTTTAATAGGAAATTGTGGGAAAAGTAAAACATTTTAGGGCATAAGACCCCTAATTCATGATTTTTTACAATGGGGCCATCTTTGGGTGCAGTACCACAAATTTGGGTTTATGGGTAGTGGGGGTTATTGGTAACCATACCTGCAAATTTGAAGAGTTATCGACTTACGGTATAGGCCGCAGTATGACTTTTACAGAATTTGAGGGAAAAAAACAACGTTACAGCGTTCATTCAACATTTAAACGTGATATAACTGTCTATTATTTTTGCTATCTCATAATACTTTGTCACGTTTACATTTTCGATATAACGTTACGCACGCACACACACACACACACACACACACACACACACACACACACACACACACACACACAGTAGGATTTTAGTGTAGGATTTTATCACACATGCTGAATGCTGACCATTAAACTGCCAAAATACAAAAACTTTACAACAATATAACTTTTCTATGAACTTTGCTATCTCATAAGACTTTATCACATTCGTCACTTTCGATATAACGTTACACACACACGCGCGGATACACAAACACACACACACACACACACACACACACACACACACACACAAACAGAGCTAAATTAAAATTACAACAACGCTAATGCTAATGCTACCGTAGTGTAGAATGTTATCACACATGCTGAATGCTGGTCATTAAACTGCCAAAAAACGTTATACAAAAATATGCACCAACAAATGGACCGTTAGATGTGAATAAAGTTTTTCAGTTAATCTAGCAACGTAATTTCACTCACCGACATCACTTTTGTGGAACTCCCGACTGTCCCTGAACAAACCACGATGACGTAGTACACTCTAGGCAGGGCTTGGCGTGTGACGTGTGGGACGTGTGGGGCGGGGCTTGACCGGCTGGAGCTCAAGGCCCGCCTTCCCGCAGGCCGCAGCCGTTAGTACTTGCAATCTGGTGGGAAAAACCGCCCAATCTGGCAATACTCCTGAACGTCATCATGCTCCAGCGTCAAAGTAAATCAATGAGACCAGCTGAATATGACGCTGGTATGAAACTAAAACTGTGATTCTGAATAAAGTTTAAATGATATCGGAATGATATCGAAATGATAGCCGATATTATTGGAGATACAATTGCGTAGATTTGTCAAATGAACGAAGGTAAACGGTTGAAATTTGACCGAGTTACGATGTCTTAAGTAATTTAAGTGTCAGAATGGGCAGACGGCTAGTAAGATAAACGGTTGAAAATTGATTTAGTTACGTCTTAAACAGTTGAAGTACCATAGGACGGCTGGGAGTCAATGGGAGTCAATGGGAGGACGGCTCTGCCGTCCTCTCATTGACTGACATGTTAAAAAATGTATAATATTTTAACAGTAAAAATCTTAAAAATTAGCGTCTGCTGAACAACAAAATTTGAATGGAGTCTCTAGGTGAATAATTGAGAAAGAAAGAAAGAAAGAAAGAAAGAAAGAAAGAAAGAAAGAAAGAAAGAAAGAAAGAAAGAAAGAAAGAAAGAAAGAAAGAAAGAAAGAAAGAAAGAAAGAAAGAAAGAAAGAAAGAAAGAAAGAAAGAAAGAAAGAAAGAAAGAAAGAAAGAAAGAATACAATTTATGAAGAACAATAGTTGAGCGCTGCATGCAGCACTCACCTAATAATCCAGTCTTGGTGATAGGAATGCGTGAATCAGTGTCTATGCATCTGCTGCAAATAACATTGGTCTGATTTTTGCAATATTTCTCAGATGGAAAAATGCAATTCTAGTTATACTTCTAAGATTTTGGTCAAAACAGAGCTGAGGGTCCAACAGGCAACCCGGTATCACGCAATTGCGTGCTCCTGCGCACGAACGTTAATCTATTGAAGCGTGTTCCCGAGCACGATAGTCCGACTTTTTGCGTGTTACACAAAACGAAATGTAAACCAATGCATTCTGAATGGGAGTGTTCTAAGACAATTAACGTGCTCCACAAAACGGTACGAGAGAGAGAGAAAGAGAGAGCGGGAGGGACAGAGAGAGAGAGAGAGAGCGAGAGAGAGGCTTCAGAAAGGGTGTGCGCAAATAGTACAGTGCACCCTAGTTATGTTTATGCCAAAACCTATATAGATAATTAGGCTGTGGAAATTGCAATAAGTTAAGAACACAACTTCGCACGTTGAGCACACAGCCGTGTGACTCGTTTATTTTGTAAAAAAGAAAACCGGAAAACAAAGCGTGCTGAAGGTAAACAAATCCAGCATGGTCTGTGACGTCATGAGACGCACGTAATCCTTAGGGACCGCGATCCCTGAACCACCAAGAACGTAAATGACATGCAGTAAACAACAACACAATTGAAAGAACAACACATAACGAAATACTGTAGGTGAATTATGTTACGGTCACTACAAGGCTATGATTATATTATTTAGCGTGTAATGAGACAATCTATAGCCAAATTGTCGAAGATGCCCGAGAATCTTCGGGGATATCAGCATGGGAAATCGGCGAATCAGACCCATGAAGGGGGGGGGGGGGGGACACGTTAGTTGAAGGGGGGGGGGGGACACGTTTGTTGAGGGGGGGGGAGACACGTTTGTAGGGGGGGGGGGCACGCTCGACAACGAGAGTTGTTTTTTATTGAACGCTCGACAACGAGAGTTGGTTTTTATTGAACGAGACTTCAACACGGAACAGCTGCACGAAACGATGGTCACGTCACTCTCGGTGAAGGTGTCGACAATAATGAACACACGAACAATGTTAATAGAACAACACACAACCACATAACGTCCCGAACCCATTAACCCCACTTAATCCTAACAACAAAACAAGTTAACAAAAGCCCCATTTGTCAACTGAGAACCCCAATTCCCAGAATCCCCCGCGGCTCCGGAACACGGCGTAGCTCATATTAATCTTTATTATCTGAATGGGAAATGCAATATTTTAGGACAGATACACCATTAAACGCGTTTCTAATGACATTTCTAGCGAGAAATGTACATTTTCCTTACATAATCTTCAGTCAGTGAATGTGTATGATCTTTATTAATCTTTATTATCTGAATGGGAAATGCAATATTTTAGGACAGATACACCATTAAACGCGTTTCTAATGACTTTTCTAGCGGGAAATGTACATTTTCCTCACATAATCTTCAGTCAGTGAATGTGTATGATCTTTATTAATCTTTATTATCTGAATGGGAAATGCAATATTTTAGGACCGATTCACCGTTAAACGTGTTTCTAATAACATTTCTAGCGAGAAATATACTTTTTACTTGCATAATCTTCAGTCAGTGATTGTGTCTGATCTTTAGTTTTATAGTTATTAGGATTTGATCGGCTCGCTCGCATGTTTCAACGACGTCAGGTTGCTTTCGCTAAACTAGCAGCTCACGTGCTTCCTGCGTTTGTGTTATTAAATTGTTACTTTATGTAACTTTTAATGATATCATCTTGTTAGAAACACGTATATCTGAGAGCCAACCCAGTCGCCAAAAGCATACGTTGACAGTGTACTTTTCGTGAACACTGGATTACGTCGCATTTCAACATAAAATAGCGTGTTATACACACACACACACGCACGCACGCACGCGCACACACACACACACACACAAGCACACACACGCACGCACAGACACACACACACAGACACACACACACACGCACACACGCACACGGTGCATTTCACTGCTAAAACAACAACAAAAAAATATTCCCTCAAATATTATTACTTTCAAAACGTTGGCCAAAATGGCCAATAATATCATTTTTTATTTGGGATGCTTCTAGGACATTTTGGGTGGATTTTGAACGGTATGTGGGGGGCACGTTTTTTTGCAGGACCTGGCAACCCTGCGCTGTTGCCCGAGATCTGGATCCACCCCGGCGTGGTGCCGTCTCCTTTTGACCTTTTGACCCCAGACTTCTGGGGGAATAGCTGAATCAATTCATTAGTCAATCAGAAGCATGTAAATATCGTCCCGGTGGCGTAAGAGGACGAACAAGGTGTCCTTCAACATCTACGCTTCCAGGAGATTGCAACGGTGCCACACATGAGCATATTCGAACATGTTTAATGGTAGTAATTAGCTGTCGAAATTGGAGGCCTTAATCAATACTGAGCAGCTATTGATTTGCTTCCCGATAAAGATTTGTCACAAATGACATGTTATTTAGCATCTACACGTTGAGCTGAGTCCAATGACACCAAGAACGACACTATAGCTAATGGTAACATGTATTTTACATGGTACACCTAGGTCTAGGACATGATCTCGGAGTAGCAAGAGGCCAAGCTTGATCTCATTGGACTCAGCTTAACGTGTAGATGCTAATTAACATGTAATTTGTCAAGAATCTCCATCGGGAAGCAAATCTATAGCTGGTCATTATTGATAAAGGCCTCCAAAATCGACAGCTAATTACTACCCCGAAACATATTCAAATATGATCATGTGTGGCACTGTTGCAATCGTCTCGAAACGTAGATGTCAAAGGACACCTTGTTTGCTCTGTTGCACCACCGGGAAGATATTTTCATACTTCTAATGGATTGATTCATATTTTAAGGTTCTCGGAGTGAGACTTTAAGTGGCTGCAGCAGAAGTGTTGAGACGAAAGATGATATCAAGAGATTTATAGAATATTCCCATTCACATTATGATTCTTCATCGTAACATCCGACCAAACATCCTTTACATTCACAGAGCGAAGATTATGAAAGTCCAGGCTCAGCAAGTGCTCCATCTCGTTGCACCTGCACCCAGCGGCTCGCTTGCAAGATTTTGGCCTGAAGTTCTTCCCAGACCTACACCCTAGCCATCCAACATGCATATCTGAGAATCAGGCCTCTCTTTAATAATGACAAAAAGTTATGAGAGAAACACACATTAACTTTTTGTTATCTCATAAGCGGCGTGGTGCCGGCTCCTTTTGACCTTTTGACCCCCGACTTCAAAAACGTGGCCACAGGCCAGCTGTGTCTACACACCTTTAGCCACAAATGTACACCGCCATCACACAAAAAATGGGGACTAGGAACTAACCTCTGTCTTATGTACATTTACTGTACTGTTGGAGGTCACGCCCCTTTGCCGACCTTTTCGAGATAGCTAGGGATGCTAAAATGTTTACACACATTTCCCGGGGCCCCTTGTACGACATATCCGAGATTTGGAGTTCTAGCCCTTAGAGAAAAAAAGTTTTCCCTAATGGAGTGTCATTTGGACAAAGCCCCTCAGAAGTGTAGCCTGCAAGGCCTAATGGTTCAGAATGTGGTGGAAAAACAGTTTTTGAGATAGGAAGGTCCTACCGCCCTGAAATTTTAAAACCTTATTCTAGGGCCTAACTGGGACCTCCGCACCGAAACTTGGCCCGGTCGGACCCCGAGGGCAGGAAGGGGGGGCCCTTCCTGCCCGAGACTTGGCCCGGTCAGACCCCGAGGGCAGGCCCCCCCTTCCTGCCCTCGGGGTCCGACCGGGCCAAGTTTCGGTGGGGAGGTCCCAGTTAGGCCCTAGAATAAGGCATTAAAATGTCAGGGCGGTAGGACCTTCCTATCTCAAAAACTGCGCAGGGTTGCCAGGTCCTGCAAAAAACGTGCCCCCCACATACCGTTCAAAATCCACCCAAAATGTCCTAGAAGCATCCCAAATAAAAAATGATATTATTGGCCATTTTGCCCAACGTTTTGAAAGTAATAATATTTGAGGGAATATTTTTTTGTTGTTGTTTTAGCAGCGAAATGCACCGTGTGCGTGTGTGCGTGTGTGTGTGTGTGTGTGTGTGTGTCTGTGTCTGTCTGTGTGTCTGTGCGTGCGTGTGCTTGTGTGTGTGTGTCTGTGCGTGTGCGTGCGTGTGTGTGTGTGTGTATAACACGCTATTTTATGTTGAAATGCGACGTAATCCAGTGTTCACGAAAAGTACACTGTCAACGTATGCTTTTGGCGACTGGGTTGGCTCTCAGATATACGTGTTTCTAACAAGATGATATCATTAAAAGTTACATAAAGTAACAGTTTAATAACACAAACGCAGGAAGCACGTGAGCTGCTAGTTTAGCGAAAGCAACCTGACGTCGTTGAAACATGCGAGCGAGCCGATCAAATCCTAATAACTATAAAACTAAAGATCAGACACAATCACTGACTGAAGATTATGCAATTAAAAAGTATATTTCTCGCTCGAAATGTTATTAGACACACGTTTAACGGTGAATCGGTCCTAAAATATTGCATTTCCCATTCAGATAATAAAGATTAATAAAGATCATACACATTCACTGACTGAAGATTATGTAAGGAAAATGTACATTTCTCGCTAGAAAAGTCATTAGAAACGCGTTTAATGGTGTATCTGTCCTAAAATATTGCATTTCCCATTCAGATAATAAAGATTAATAAAGATCATACACATTCACTGACTGAAGATTATGTAAGGAAAATGTACATTTCTCGCTAGAAATGTCATTAGAAACGCGTTTAATGGTGTATCTGTCCTAAAATATTGCATTTCCCATTCAGATAATAAAGATTAATATAAGCTACGCCGTGTTCCGGAGCCGCGGGGGATTCTGGGAATTGGGGTTCTCAGTTGACAAATGGGGCTTTTGTTAACTTGTTTTGTTGTTAGGATTAAGTGGGGTTAATGGGTTCGGGATGTTATGTGGTTGTGTGTTGTTCTATTAACATTGTTCGTGTGTTCATTATTGTCGACACCGTCACCGAGAGTGACGTGACCATCGTTTCGTGCAGCTGTTCCGTGTTGAAGTCTCGTTCAATAAAAACCAACTCTCGTTGTCGAGCGTTCAATAAAAACCAACTCTCGTTGTCGAGCGTGCCCCCCCCCTACAAACGTGTCTCCCCCCCCTCAACAAAAGTGTCCCGTCCCCCCCCCCCCCCCCCCCTTCAACTAACGTGTCGTGTCCCCCCCCCTTCATGGGTCTGATTTGCCGATTTCCCATGCTGATATCCCCGAAGATTCTCGGGCATCTTCGACAATTTGGCTATAGATTGTCTCATTACACGCTAAATAATATAATTATAGCCTTGTAGTGACCGTAACATAATTCACCTACAGTATTTCGTTATGTGTTGTTCTTTCAATTGTGTTGTTGTTTACTGCATGTCATTTACGTTCTTGGTGGTTCAGGGATCGCGGTCCCTAAGGATTACGTGCGTCTCATGACGTCACAGACCATGCTGGATTTGTTTACCTTCAGCACGCTTTGTTTTCCGGTTTTCTTTTTTACAAAATAAACGAGTCACACGGCTGTGTGCTCAACGTGCGAAGTTGTGTTCTTAACTTATTGCAATTTCCACAGCCTAATTATCTATATAGGTTTTGGCATAAACATAACTAGGGTGCACTGTACTATCTGCGCACACCCTTTCTGAAGCCTCTCGCTCGCTCTCGCTCTCGCTCTCGCTCTCGCTCTC